>NC_061119.1:21997207-21997891 GCF_002878395.1 Capsicum annuum
TACCTGGTGCATTTTTATATCCAAATGGTAGTACATTCCATTCATAAAATCCTTGTGGTACCGTAAATGCGGTTAATTCCTTATATTCTTCTTGTAACTTTAAATGGGAAAATTCTGATTTACAATCAAATTTACTAAAATAATTATATCCTTGTATTTGTCTTATTTTTAATATCTTATTTGGTATTTGGTAATTATAAGTCATTGTTTTTGCATTTAAATTTCTATAATCAATAACCATCCTACTTTTTCCTCTTTTTTGTTTACTATGTTTATTTACTATAAATGCAGGACTATTATGTTTACTATTATTTTTTTGTATATATTGTTTTTCTAATAATTCTTCTATATGCATTTTAAATTCTTTTAAATCATCAAAATTATATGTTAATGGTTTATGGGTTATTATGCTATTTTTATCTATTAATTCAATTTTTATAGTGGTTTTATGTTTTTCCCATCCTTTCAGTGGATCTTCACTATATAATTGTTCTAATTTTTTCTTAATTATTTCTATAGTTATTTCCTTTTTATTTATTGAAAATACGACCAGTTCTATTATATCTTTAGTATTTTTTATATTTTCTAATTTTTGTGTAATTTTTTCACTTCCTTTTATCCAATCAGTTTTCTTTCTTATTTTATTAATAACTCTTTTTGCTCTTACTTTCTGTTTACATGGTG
>NC_061119.1:21997991-22054525 GCF_002878395.1 Capsicum annuum
TCAGTTTTCTTTATTATTTTATTAATAACTCTTTTTGCTCTTACTTTCTGTTTACATGGTGTTGTAAACCACCAATCTGTTCTAGTTATTATATGTGGGTATAATTTATCTAAAAACGGCATTCCTCAGAGTATATCTTTTGATGTTAGCTCATAATTATAGATTTCTTCTATTGTTAATATTTTATGTCATACTTGTGTTTTTACATTCTTAGCTTTATAAGTAATTAAGCTTCCTTCGTTATTAAATCCTTTAACTATTATTGGTGTTTTTAATTTATCCCATTTACTTTCTGGTAACAATTATATCTACATAAATTAGCTTCTGCTCCTATATCTATCATAGACGTATAATACCTACTATAATATCCTTCTACTACTTTCTTCATTAATACATATATTTTCATATCATGTTAGAGCTCTTCTTAGGAATAATCTTTCCCTATTATATGTTATAAATAATTGTGTATGTTCTATATTGTATGATTTTACTTGTTCTAGCCATTTAATTCCTAATATTATGTCTGTTTTTTGCATTTCCTCCTTTATTTCAAATTCTATTTTATTTTTTCTAACTCCTATTATTATTTTTATTTTTTGCTATATTTTTAGTGTTTATTAAGCTTCTTGGTAGATCTGGGCATATATTATTATCAGATTTTATTTTCTCATTTTTTACTAGATATTTTGCTATATAATTTTCTTCCTGTCCTGTATTTAAGAGTATTAAATATTCTTTTTTCGTTTATTGTTCCTGTTATGTAATATTGATTTAAATTAACTATTGAACTTGTTTCATAACTTGTTCTTTTTGATGAATTTGATGATTCTAGTTTTTCATAAGCTATTCTTTTTGTTGTACTTATTCTATCATTTATTATTTCTAAATTTTCTTCTATGTCTATATTTCTGTAACTATAATCATTATTATCAATTATTTTTACGAATTGTTCAAAAGGACTTTCTATTTGTATTTTATTAATTTTATTTTTCCCCGTTATTTTATGTTTTGTTGTTAATACACATAGATTTTTACATCTTGCTGTAAATATTTTACTTTCTGGGGTTAGTTCTTTTCCTGATATTTTCCAATATAATACTAATGATTTATCTATATTTTTATCTGTTATTGCTACTGAATAATTTGCACTTATTATAAATTTAAATTTTTGGTATATTAAATTTCCTTTAATCGCAGTTATTATGCTTTTTTCTATAGGTCTTATAATCCTATCATCTGCTAAATATAATTCTATTGATGTATCTATTCCTTCTCTAAAACATGCTTTTATTAATATTTCTATACCTCCAAGGTGTACATATTTTACTGGGTCTCCTCTACTCTTTATATCGTTTATTTCTTTATTAATTAACCTTTTTGTTACTAGTGGTATACTAGCTTTACCTTTTGCATATCTGCAGTCTATTACATGTTCCTTTTGACTTACAACGTAATATTCTTCCTTTTTCCTAGTAAATATATTTTTTATTGTTGATATTTTAAATATTTTTTCTACACTTAAGTCTAATTTTTTTCCTTTTATTTCATCAAATACATTGTTATCAAATATTATTTTTTGATCTGTTCCTTTGTCATTTAAATATTCTTCTTTTGTTATTATTTTTATATCTTCTTCAGTCTTTTGTTATTATTTGTATATCTTCTTCAGTCATTTAATTCGTCTAATTCACTATCTATTTCATTATCTTCTATTTTATTATCTGTTTCATTCTCTGAAATTTCATATATACTGTCTTCACTTTCTAATTCGTAATCTATATAAATATTTTTTCTACACTTAAGTCTAATTTTTTTCCTTTTATTTCATCAAATTCATTGTTATCAAATATTATTTTTTGATCTGTTCCTTCGTCATTTAAATATTCTTCTTTTGTTATTATTTTTATATCTTCTTCAGTATTTTGTTATTATTTGTATATCTTCTTCAGTCATTTATTTTATCACATTTGGATCACCTTGCCTTAGTCCATTTTATTTTTTGCAACTAATCTGAAAATTAAACCCCCATTAATCAAAAAGAAGTAACTAACAATAGTAACTAGGGGTGTTCATTATTTGAGTAAAAATTTGACCCCAGTTGAAACTTCACTCAACTGAGTCATACATCTCTTTATGATATCTATCTTGATTAAGCATCTAGGTGATATCGACTTTTGAGAATAGTCGTTGAGAAACTTGTGAGCCATTATTTATTTTCTTACAAAAAGATTTTTACTCATTAAATTTTTTCGAATCTTATTTTCTCACATGACTTTTACTCATTAAATGCTTATCATTTATAAAGATTACTAATTAATGCTCTTAAATAAAATTATAAATATACTAAATATATTTATTTGGCCAAATACATATATCTGGCATAATTTTGATTTGATAACACAAGTTTCAAAAGTCTTTTTTATTCTTTTAAATTTCATGGAAAGTCAAAATAGACCATTCTCCTTTAAATGGAGCGAGTAGTATTTTTTTGTTATATATTTAATTTAACTAGTATTCGTTCCCGCGGGATTCACAAAAAATATTTTTAGAGAAAAAATTTAAAAATTATCATTTTATTTGTTTGACCCATTATTTTTTTAAACTTTATTGTTGTGAAATTTAAACTATCTGATTCATGACCATTTATTAGTTGTTTATAAATACAAAACTTTTAGATAGAGCTGTCAATACGGGTCAGCCCAACCCATCCGGGTTAGCCCACACAGGCTTTGAGTTTGACGGCCCAGGTTGGGCTGACCCATCAAAATGATGGGTCCAAAAACGTCAAGCCCACACCATTACTCCGTGGGTCGTGGGCCTCACGGGTCAGCACACTTTTAAAAAATAATATTTTATAATTTAATTTTAGAATGCTAATAAACATAAATATTATCAGACAATATTATATAATGTTAATACTTGTTAATCAAGTCTCCAACACCCCAAAAAATACTCCTAATAGTAAAATTAAATAACTTTTAACATGATATTCTTCGAACCAAATAAAAATACTAATAAGCAATCTAAATAGTTGCATGTATTTGACTTACGGACCGACCCACGGGCTAGCCAACCCACATTGCTCAAAACCTACGGGCCACGGGCTTATCCGAACTAGGCTAAAAAGCCCTGTTTTTAAATGGGCTGTAAAAACTGAAGCTCAACTCCATCAAATTACAGGTCGGATCGAACTGGCCCAACGGGCCTGACCTATATTGACGGCTTTGTTTTTAGACATGTAAACAATATAATTTTTTTAATTAAGTTATTAAATAAAAATAACAGCAAAAAGTGTAAACTCTTGATAATTAATAATAATTTTGATTTTCTTTAGAAAGAGGAAATTGTACACCTCAAAAAGTTTTGAATCCAAGTTTAATATTTTAAATGAATATGAGATGTACGTATTTTACGGAGAACTATAGTGCATACATGTACACATAGCTATTGTGTATATAAGTTATATGATTACTCCTAGTAGAAAAAATAAATTGAAAAGTCTTGAACTTTAGAATTTGCTATTTTTAAGTAGGTCCCACTTTTGTCTCAAAAATATATTAAAGTGACAAGAAAATATAAAGAAGAGAATTTGGGGTTTGATAAAGGTCGGTATAGTAGTAGCAACACTTGACAAAAATAAAAAGGAATAGAAAAAAAGAAAAATGAATGAAATGTTAAAAAGGGAAAGTGCACTACTGTTGCTCCGCTGTTTTCCTTCTTTATTTCCAATCAACTAAGGAACCAAGTATAAAAATTAAAGAGAAAGCTAAAGGCAACATCTGAGTATTATTACTTTGTTTCTTTTTCTTCTTTCGGCATCCAAGAACTCACTAGAAGGGGAAGGGATTCTTATAGTAATTTTGAAATAATTTTGGAGAAGTGACTTCAATAATCTAAAATTAAAATTGAATTTCAAGAGGTAAATTCTATCCTTTCCTTTTTAAATTTAACTAGTATACGTATTCATGCAATGCGCGGCCGTATCAGAAGAATTAGTAAAATTATTAACTTATTTATTTAGCATAATAATTTTTTTTTTTTCATATCACATTGATATATTTTAAATCAATGAATATAACTAACAATATAGTAAATTAAATTTGGAAAACTAACTTACGGTACACGCATACAATTTGAAATTTCAAATACGATGTTATACATAGTTTTAAATCAAGCACAAATTTTAAATTTAAATTAGCTTAATTTCCAAGAACACTATTCTACTTAGTTAACTTTAAGCCTCTTTCTTTTCTTTATTCCTCTATTAACGTTCCTTTTTCTGAAAGAACCATCGTACTTCCACTAAAAAATATAGGAAGCTTACCTTAATTTAGGTTCTTGAGTGGAAGTACGCTTCAACGGTATTTTAACTTAGTGATCCTTTCAAAAATTGATTATGTTCTCCTTGGATAGGTAAAGCCATAAACCACTTTTAGAAAAAAAAAATGACTGCTAATTAGATTTCAACACATTTAAAATAAAAGAAATAATAAACATAGGATACATAGAGTTAATTTCTCCAACATCAAGCATTTGTAAAATTTTTGGTCATTCACTTGAGGCGGTTTTGCAGTACCACAATATGATTCAATCTGCAGCCTCTAGATAGGCCAAAGTTCAAGAATTCCCTTAGAAAGCAATTATCCAAGTCAAGAAACATGTCACACATATTTGGCAACAATTTTTTGCTTATATCAATACATGCCAACACGAAGAGCTCCTTAAATGTGCGCTTTCAAGTTATAGCTTAATCGTAATTAGAAAAAATTAGTCCTTGATAAAATGTGAGACTTTTATTAGATGAACATCCTAAAGAATTAATGAGAAGAGAAATTGTAAGTTTTATACCAAAAATTGTAGGCATGTGGGCTAGCCAAAGTTCTTTTTAATGTTTAGATATTTCTTCAATCAAAACTCTTGATAGTTTTAGGTCGGGTATTCCAAGATCAAATTCATCACACGAACACACGAAACAAAAGAATGATGCTAATAAGAGCACATATCTGCAGCCTGTCTTTCTCTTCTTTCTTATTAATACATGATTGGCAGGGTTAGAACCTTTGACTTTATAGCTGGGCAATCACATCCAATTCTGAAGTTGTTTCTTATTCTTAAATCACTTCATATTTTGTTGCCGAAAAACAGAGATCTACTTTAATTGGAGCATTCTGGTAAGCTTGATCCCTGGTTTAGGTTGTTTTTCATTGTCATGTGATAGGGCAGGGAGAGAACAAGACAGGAAAGACATAGATGACATTAATCTAATCTCAAGAACTCTGATTCAACAGTTTTATAGATGACATTAATATAATCTCAAGAACTCTGATTCAACAGTTTTTGTGTCATTGACTGGGATCTTTGTTGCTTTGGATAACCCATAGAAAGCAACAATTATCTCTTCAGGATGTGCAGCATAATCATGCATATGCTTCTTAAACTTAGGAATACACTTAAGAGAGTACATAATCACATAACTTAATAGAAAATTCTGCCTTCTGCCTTTACATACTACTAAAGTAAATTTTAATATTAAATAACATTAATTCCTAGTTTAGGCTATTTGGAGGAGTTGTTACAACCTTTTCATCCCAATATTTTGACCCACAGTCATCCTTAACTCGCTCCAAAAGACTATTGGAAATTGTCTTCCAAGTGACTCATTTTCGACCGCATAGTAAGCTGTAAATTGAATGATAACGTTAGCATAGGCAAATCTATTAGTCAACAACTATGCAAAATTGGTATATATCTAAGATTGAAAGAGATCAGCATAACAAACAATCTTCCGGTCGCGCTCAGATTCCTCATAATAGAGCTATATAATTAAAAAGGGCAGCCCGGTGCACTTAAACTCCTACTATGCGCAGGATATGGGGAAGGGGCCCACCACAAGGATATAATTGTATGTAGCCTTACGTTGCATTTATGCTAGAGAATTTTTTTAAGGTTTGAACACGTGACCTCCCGGTCACATCGCAACAACATTACCGATTACTCCAAGACTCCCCTTCAAATAGTAGCTATGTAATTCTATATATTAAACGGTCAGCTATGATGCTCTTTACATGATGGTATATTCAAAATTACCATATCTCGGTAATCTAAGATGCTAAGGTAATGTATCTAGGAAAATGAAATATTCTCTTAAACATGCACCTATTCTTTCTTTTCAAAAAATGCTTTCCCTTTGATAAGAATTATGAAATAACTAAAATATGAACAATTATGATCATAAATTTATGTAGGCGCATTCAAGGAAATATAGGTTACTGAAAACAGTTTATAGTAATTCTAATGAAAAATACAATTATGATTTCAATTTCAATGGATATGATGAAAAGTTGTAGAAGAGAGCTGAATAGATAAGGACACAAGAGGACATCCAAGTAAAATATCAGTATGAAAAATTAAATGATCTTTACCATCACTCTCTTCTTGCCTCCATGACAAACATAAAAGATCCAAGAATGTGACAGGAAAAATCATAGCAAAATGAAGCCTATACATGAAAAAATTAAAATAATTACTTGTTTTCTCAGGGCTAGTTTCTGCCAGAGTAACTCCAACCAACCTACATGTTACTTGTAAATTGAAATAATATGCAATTTTTCTAATTTACTTGTGCTTATGTTACAAAAAAAGTACAAATAAAAGCTTTCACTGTCAATGAAAAATTGGTAAGGTTGTGTTACAGCAACAAATGCTGAATATAAATTATTTGCTATTGTATGATCCAAAAAAGTCATTAAAAAGAGAATAATGCTTACCTTTAAATCATCACTTCCAACGTTCAAGTTGTTATTGTACAACATTGACTTCTTCCTCCCTATGTTCCCCTTGAGTCGATAAGTGAATTCGATAGTTTCTTTATCGGGACTAAACTTCGCTTTCACCTCCTTCCTGTTACAATATCAGATTCTATCATTCATATTATAAATTGCTTCCATGAGCTATTTTCATGATCAAGCACACAACTTGAATATGACTTTCCATCTTTCTTTTCCAATACCTGATTCATATGCAGTAGAAGTTTTCTAAATTGGCATCTTTCCTTTGATCTTTAGTCGTTTGTTAAAAAACAATTGTCTGTTATTTGACAACAAGGTTTTCAAGTATTCGAATAATTATAATTTTCAATACAACTTTCAAAATAAACAATATATTAAGAAATGATTTTTTAGAAGAAAACAATCTACAATCCTAGAACTTATCTGCACCACATGCGAAGTAACCCTATCAACGTAAGATGATAAGAACCCAAATTATTTTAAAGTGATGAATTAAATATTTTAACGATAAAAAATGGCATAGGTAGGATCATAAAGGACAAACCTATTTGCGTAGACCAAATCAATTAGTTGATATAATGTGAGAGTTGATTTCCAAGTTGAAAGTACAAAATTCTATATACATCAAGATGAATACAACTGTGGTAATTAAAATGAATACAACATACCAACATGCAATAAAAGGCTAATGTCAACCTTAAATATGCAACAACCAATTATAAAAGAACTTTAACTACATAACAACTGTGGTGTAACTAAAGGAAAAGAAGAGCAAGTTAAAAGTTGCATCAACTAATTAACCAAAACTCTTATGTGAAAATACTCACTCGTAAATAAAAATCCATATTCTTGTCCAAGTCAAGACCATGGTCTTTTCACTTTTAAGGGTTTTTCATTATAAATAAAAAGGCAATGTTAATGTGAAAATAGTGAAAAACGTATCCACGTTGATAAGTCGGAAAGAACGCATAGTGCCGGACCACGTCTATGAGATACAATCAAACAAAGAAATCGCTTGGGAATATGCAACAACTTTAGTTGCACATTAAAGCAAATATTACTCTAAACTACCAAGTGGCTTATTCTTACGCTGCCACTTGACTTAATGAAAAGGATTTGTCCTCTCCTTTTAATAATATATAGATTATAGACAAGTATTTGGAGGTATTGAATTTGAGTTTTGTACTAGTTTCTGAAATGGGTTCATGAGAAGAAAAAGGAGGAAAGGGGAAAATTTTGATAAAAAGAGAGTTTTTAGGGATTCCTACTAATTATGTGGATTTAACGTTGAATTATATAAATTGGAAATGAAAAATTCATTCCGAATTCTTGTTAAGAAATTCAATTGATTTTGGGCATAATCGAAGATTGTCGGAATAAAATTGTTAAATACATCAATGGGTCATTAATGGACATATATGTTATCCTTGTAGTTAGTAGATTGACTATCGGATATCTTAAACTGATGGTTGGAAGGATAAAAGTTCGGAATACTATCGTAGCTTGTAAAGTATTAAGGTATGTAAAGCTAAACCTTCCCTCGCCGCTAAGGCACCACCTTACATCACATGGTCCTTCCTATTTGATGTTAGTATAATTTACATAAAATATGAAAGTGGGATCTTTATATTGTCTTACATATCATTCTCTCGCTCTACCATCAAGCTTATAAGTATCTATCTTTCCCCCTTTGTGTTAAACTTCTATGATACTTCCATATTATCATAAGTTTCTATACTTGAAGCCCTTTCACTTTAGGAGTAAATAGTAATAGCATAGTTTCACTTATATATTGTAACACCCTGCATTTCGGGCTACAATATAGACCATGATTCCGATATGTTGATAAATACCGAAGCCATAAATCCTATGCCAATACGGCATGTTAATTATTTGTGTAGAACGTGAATCCGTTCAAGCTTGAATTTAAACCATAGGGGTCATTTGACTCAAGAAGGAGTTGAAAACTACTTCGACCGATTAAGCTTAAGTGGATATTATAATTTGTGTCAACCTCAATCGATCATGACTCTTTGTATATGTCAAATTAGAAAGCCTACTATGTTTAAAATGATAGGTTTCCGAGTTAGCTTTCCAACGATACCAATTTTGCTAAAATCCGGCACTCGAGCAAGAAGTTATGACCTTTCAAAGTAATATGTGTCGCCTAACCAATCGCCCATGGCTACTGGAAAGCATAGGTGATAGCCTAGGTGGCGCCTATGTAAACATAGGCGATAGCCTAGGCGGTGCCTATGTAAACATAGGCGATGGCATAGACGACGCCTATGTAAATGTTTCAAGTGACTTAAACACTCCGTTTTTGGGGCAAAATGGTCCTTTTCCACCCTTACTTAGCCCTAAACGCGAAATTCAGTTCCAAAGACCCCAAAATACACCTTCATTCATCAAAAGTGCTCAAGAATTCTCCTTAGGGTTTCAAAATAAAAAAACCCAAGCAACTCAAGATTCAACCGGGGGTTTCAGAAACTAATTGCATATTTGGAATCCCCAAAACGTAGGCTTGAAGAAGCACCTATAATCTTTGCATATAGAGGTACGTGGGGTTATCTCAAAAATCTCATGGGCTTTAAAAATTCATGTTTTCAAAATGGGGGTTTTGAAATTACGAATATGATTATGTTTAAATGTTTTATGATATTAATTTGGTCTTTAGGCCTAATTCCAATGTGATTTGATATATTATATGTGGATATGCATGTGTTTCATAATGATGAGAAATTAAGAGCATGATTTACACGGAACCCCTCTCTTGCTATGACATTGTTTTAAGTTTTCACATGATATGAATCGTTTGAAATCATCTTGAAATGCATGTCATGAAATATCTTAAAAATGTCATGATTTGGATATGGTTTTTGACTTTCAAAGAGAGGTTTGTTTTGTTCATGTTGAAATATGTTGCATATGATGATTGAATGAAGAGAATGATATGATACTGATGACTTGCAAGTCGGGTATGACGATATCCTACTGAGTATGACATGTGATTGATTTGAACGAAGTTTGAATGCATTGATTTTTATGAGAAAGGTGGATGCCCGAAGAAGGCGTTTGAGTGAATGGGCTCATCGCTGGAAACCGTAGTTGCCTATACGGGTCATATGATATTGTATCCTACATGGGAGGATAATAAAATAATTAGAATATCTCACATGGGGGAGGCTTCCCTGCGGTGTACTCACATGGGGGGTATACCGGCTCCAAATCCTGGCGGCCACTTGGATTGTAGGCTTGGCCGCCGAGCACCAGAGGCGGATTCCACATAGCCATGAAATTACAATTGTAGGGTATTCCACCTAGCTCAATTGCATTACATTGGTATTGAAAATATTACATTATGCCCATGTGTTTTTAAATAATTTGATATGAAACTGCTTTATAATGGCTCTCACCTATATTGTGTAAAAATATAATATTTCTGTTTTGATTTCTCTGCATACCAGTACTTTTATATTGACCCTCTCCCCTTCCAGGTTTGGAGGCATAGTTTAGGGGTTCAGATAACCAGTAGATTCCTTCCGACAGATCGCAGAATCAAGTGGTGAGCCTTTTATATTTTGGAAGGCCTGATGTCTGCAGTTTAATTTATCATTTATTAGTTTTGGGTCTACTGGGGGGCCTTGTCCCAGTTTTCAGATAGGCATTTGTTTTAGTCATGTAGTAGAGATTTCGCAGACGTTATAGAGATGTTGTGTTGACATTGTGGGACATTATTCCCCATTATTACTTTCACATGATTCTTGACCATGTTTCCCTTATATTGTGTATCTTCCATATTTCTTTTATCATATGAATTGTGTGCATGATTACCAGATAGATAGGGGTGTTTCGGGCCTCATATTTTGGGATACTCGTTACGGCCAGGGCCCCGGTTTGGTTCATGACAAACTTGGTATCAAAGAATGTTTCATGGTCCTAGGGTATCTGTGAAATCGCGTCGGGTAGAGTCCTGTTTATGGGTGTGTATTGTGCCATACTTATAAGCAGGAGGCTGCTAGGCGTTTAGGAAATATTTCCCTTCTTTGTGAATTAGTTCGTGCTTCAGAGTCTGAACTATCCCCTAAACAATGATCTCTTGTATTTCAGAAACAAAGTTATGCCTCCATGTCGTATCATCGATCAGAATGCTCAGGCAGATGAGGTCAGTCCACCCATGGGATGCGGACCTATAACAGAGCTCACACTTCAGAACTTGTCCCTACTCTAGGAGTCCCTCCAGTCCCGACTAGTCTACCTCGGGCTCCGCGGACTAATGCTAATCGTCCCCCAAGTACTCAGGGAGATATTTCAAATACAGAATTTAGACGGTCTATCCATATGCTGATATAATTGGTAGCTAACCAGGATCAATGATCGAAAGATGTTGGGTCTACATCTGTTGTGTCTGAGGCCACTAGGGTCGGGCATTTTATGAAGATGAACCCACCTAAGTTCACTGGTACCAAGGTGGAGGAAGATCCCCAAGAGTTCGTAGATGAGATGGAAAAGATCTTTAAGGTAATGCATATGGATAAGGTTGAAGGAGTGGAACTAGCAACTTATCAGCTCAAGGATGTTGCAAATCAGTGGTATACCGACTGGGAGGATTCAAAAGGTGAGAGTGCTAAGCCCACAGTTTGGGGAGAATTTGTGGAAGCTTTTATTGATCAGTTCTTTCCTCTGAAGTTGAGGGAGGCCAAAGCGGAAGAGATTATGAATCTGAATCAGGGCAGTATGAGTGTCCAGGAGTACACTTTAAAGTTTAATAAAATATCCCGCTATGCCCCAGAGTTGACTAGTAATATGAGAGCCCGGATGAGAAAATTTTCATCCGTCCTTTCGAACAACCTGGTGCTTGACTGCCAGGGGCAATGTTGAATAAGGAGCTAGTCTTTACTCGGCTGACCGTTCATATGCAGCAGATAGAAGAGAAGAAAAGAAAATTTCAAAAACAAGAGAGAAAGATAGGCAAGCAAAGAGAGCCAGAACCGCGGATCAGAATCATAACCAACCACAGAGCGGCAACTGGGGAAATAGATGGCAAAAGAAGAAGTCATAGAGTAATGCACAGTCTGCTGCCAGCGCCCCAGCACCCGAACCACCAGTAGATAAACGATCTTAGAGTTTCCAGACTCATCATGGATCAAGAGCCCCAGATACTCAGTCGCAGGGAAGTGTGGCCCAACAACGTCGTACTTATCGACGGTGTGAGATTCGTGGGAGGAATCACCCAGGGAAGTGTTTTTTAAGGGGAAAATGGTTATACTTGTGGCAAGGTAGGACATCTTCAGAGAGATTGCCCTTCTGCTGGAGGAAATACAGGGAGGACTAGGCCCGAAGATGCCCCCACGGCTCTTCCTCCTAAGGGTGCCCCTTCAACTATCGGGAGCGGTCGCAACCGATTATATTCTTTGACTAACCGCCAGGAGGCGGAAGCTTCACCAGATGTTGTCACTGGTATGTTACAATTTTTTTCTCGTGATGTTTATGTATTGCTTGATCCCAGGTCTACTTTATCTTATGTGACCACCCCCTATGTGGCTGTTGGTTTTGGGTTTGAGCCCAAAGTCATTGAAGAACCCTTCACTGTTTCCACTCCTGTAGGTGATTCTATAGTTGCTAGAAGGGTTTATAGAAATTGTGTTGTGTTTATTCTTAGTAGGGATAGTGTGGCCGACCTATAACTTGATATGGTAGATTTTGATGCCATCCTTGGGATGGACTGGCTCCATTCGTGTTATGCCACACTTGATTGCAGAACCCGAAAGGTCACTTTTTATTTTCTGAATAAGACACCAATTTTATGGGTAGGGAGTTTTATGGAACCTAGAGGTCACTTTATCTCTTATCTTAGAGCCCAAAAGCTTATATCCAAAGGCTTTGTGTACCATCTAATCCGAGTAAAATATTCTAGAGTTGAAAATCTTTTTTTCAGTCAGTCCCTGTAGTGAATGAGTTTCCAGAAGTCTTTCCCGAAGATCTCCTAGAGATACCACCTGATAGGGAAATAGATTTTGGCATTGATTTGTTGCCAGACACTCGTCCTATTTCTATTCCGCCATATAAAATGGCTCCTGCGAAACTGAAAGAGTTAAAAGAGCAGCTAGCAGACCTTCTAGATAAGGGTTTTATTCTTACTAGTGTGTCCCCTTGGGGTGCACCTATACTTTTTGTGCGAAAGAAAGACGGTTCCCTTCGTATGTGCATAGACTATCATCAGCTGAATAAGGTCACAATTAAAAACAAGTATCCTCTCCCTAGGATTGATGATCTGTTTGACCAGCTTCACGGTGCTAAGTATTTTTCAAAAATAGATCTTTGTTTAGGTTATCATCATTTGAAATTTAAGGAGTTAGACATTCCCAAGACAGCCTTTCGAACCCGATATGGTCACTATGAGTTCTTAGTCATGTCCTTCAGGTTGACTAACGCCCCTACAACCTTCATGGATCTTATGAATACAGTATTCCATCAGTTTCTTGACTTATTCGTCATTGTATTTATTGATGATATTCTGATCTATTCAAAGAGTAAAGAGGATTACGTCAATCACCTCCGAATTATTCTTCAGACCCTTAAGGATCATCAACCGTATGCCAAATTTTCTAAGTGTGAATTTTGGTTAGATGCTATTGCCTTCTAGGGGCATATTATGTTCAGTGATGGGATAAGAGTGGATCCCCAGAAAGTTGAAGTAGTGAGAAAATGGCCCAGACCTATGAATCCAACCGATATTCAGAGCTTCCAGGGTTTGGCGGGGTATTACAGAAGGTTCGTAGTAAGTTTCTCTTCCATAGCTGCTCCACTCACTAAATTGACTCAGAAAAAAGTGAAGTTTGTGTGGTCTGATCAATGTGAGAATAGTTTTGAGAAGTTGAAAGAAAAATTGAACACTGCTCCTGGTTTAACCCTCTCGGAGGGCGTAGATGGCTTTGTGGTATACTGTGATGCAACCCGTGTGGGACTTGGTTGTGTGTTGATGCAGCATGGCAAGGTAGTGGCTTATATATCTAGGCAGTTGAAGGTGCATGAGCATAATTACCCCACTCATGACTTGGAGTTAGCAGCCATGGTGTTTGCACTTACAATCTAGAGGCACTATCTCTATGGATGTATGTTGATATTTATACTGACCATAAGAGTTTGCAGTATGTTTTCTCGCAGAAAGAATTGAACCTCAGGCAGAGGCGTTGGATGGAGCTTTTGAAATACTATGATATGAGTTTGGATTACCATTCGGTAAAGGCAAATGTTATAGTCGATGCCCTCAGCAGGTTGTCTATGGGCAGGCTTTCTCATGTTGAAAAAGGGAAGGAAGAAATGGTGAAGGATATTCACCACCTCGCGAATTTGGGAGTATGACTCTTAGATTTCGAAGATGGAGGGGTGATTGTTCATGAGTTAGCTAAGTCATCCCTTTGTGCTAAAGTTAAAGAAAAGCAAGTTAAAGATCCCATCTTGATGTAAATCAAGAAAGATGTGGGTCAACAGAAAGTAATGCCGTTTGAAATTGGTGGTGATGGTATTCTGAGATATTAGGGTAGGTTGTACGTTCCAAATGTTGGTGGACTGCAGAAAAGGATCCTTGATGAAGCTCACACTTTGAGGTATGTTGTTCAGCCAGGCTTTACTAAGATGTACCATGATCTGAAAACCTTGTATTCGTGGAATAACATGAAACGTGATATAGATCATTTTGTGTCGAAGTGTTTGAACTGTCAACAAGTAAAGGTAGAACACATGAGGCTAGGTGGTACTTCCCAAGAGATAGCCCTATCTTCATGGAAGTGGGAGATGATAAACATGGACTTCATTACAGGACTTCCGAGATCCCAAAACCAGTATGATTCTATATGGGTGATTGTAGATCGGTTGACAAAGTCAACCCAACTTTTGCCTGTGACGACTAATTATTCGGGAGAGGGTTATGCTAAGATTTACATTGAGAAGATAGTTCGGTTGCATGGGGCACTAGTGTCCATTATATTCGATAGAGGTACGCAGTTTTCATCTCAGTTCTGTTGATCTTTTCAGAAGGGTTTAGGTACACCAGTGAATTTGAGCATAGCTTTCCACCCTCAGACAGATGGGCAAGATGAGCGTATCATTAAGACCCCCAAGGATATGTTGAGGGAATGCATCATTGATTTCAAAGGTAGTTTGGTAGATCACCTGCCACTTGTTGAATTTTCTTACAATAATAATTACCATGCTAGCATCAAGATGGCTCCTTTTGAGGCTTTATATGGGAGGAGATGTAGGTCTCCGATAGGATGGTATGAAGTGGGTGAGACCCAGTTATATGGGCCTGATCTTGTTCATCAGGCGATGGAGAAAGTGAAGATCATTAGAGAACGACTCAAGACTTCTCAGAGTCGTCAGAAGTCCTATACCGATGTTCGGAGAAGAAAACTAGAGTTTGAAGTTGGTGATTGGGTATTTCTCAAGGTTTCTCTTATGAAAGGAGTTATGCAGTTTGGAAAAAGGGGTAAAATAAGCCCTTGCTATATAAGGCCATATCAGATTCTGAGAAAGATTGGTGCAGTTGTTTATGAGCTAGAATTGCCTGCAAGTTTGGGTTCCGTTCATCTGGTATTTCATGTATCTATGTTGAAGAAATGCATTGGAGATCATTCTTTGGTATTGCCATTATAGGGTGTCAAAGTGATAGATTCCTTGTCTTAAGAAGAAGAGCCCGTTGAAATTTCAGATCGCCAAGTTCGAAAGTTGAGGAACAAAGAGATAGCCTCAGTAAATGTACAGTGGAGAAATCAAAAAGTCGAAAAAGCAACTTGGGAGTCAGAAGATGACATGAGAATTAGATATCCTAATTTGTTTGCTTCAATGGAGGAGGAGACAGAAGGTACTATTCCTATCTTATCTTTCCTAGTCCTTTATTATGCTTGAAATCGTGTCTTTTTGTGTACCGCATCATCATTCGGGGACAAATGATCCTAATGCCCCACATTTTGGGCTTTAATATAGACCATGATTTTGATGTGTTAATAAATCTCGAAGCCATAAATCCTATGCCAATACGACATGTTAATTATTTGTGTAGCATGTGAATCTATTCAAGCTTGAATTTGGACCATAGGGTTCATTTGACTCAAGGAGGAGTTGAAAAGTACTTCGACCGATTAAGCTTAAGTGGACATTATAATTTGTGTCAACTTCTATCAACCATGACTCTTTGTATATGTCGGAAATAGAAAGCCTACTATGTGTAAAATGATAGGTTTTCGAGTTTGCTTTCCAACAATACCAATTTTGCTAAAATCCGGCACCCGAGCAAGAAGTTATGGCCTTGCAAAGTAATATGCGTTGCCTAACCAATCGCCCATGGCAACTGGAAAGTATAGGCGATAGCCTAGGCAGCGCCTATGTAAACATAGGCGATAGCCTAGGCGGCGCCTATGTAAACATAGGCGATGGCATAGGCGGCGTCTATGTAAAGGTTTCAGGTGACTTAAACACTCCGTTTTTGGGGCAAAATGGTCCTTTTCCACCCTTACTTATCCCTAAACACGAAATTCAGTTACAAAGACCCCAAAACACACCTTCATTCATCAAAAGTCCTCAAGGATTCTCCTTAGGGTTTCAAAATAGAAAAACCCAAGCAACTCAAGATTCAACCGGGGGTTTTAGAAACTAATTGCATATTTCGAATCCCCAGAACGTAGGCTTGAAGAAGCACCTATAATCTTTGCATATAGAGGTACGTGGGGTTATCTCAAAAATCTCATGGGCTTTAAAAATTCATGTTTTCAAAATGGGGGCTTTGAAATTACGAATCTGATTATGTTTTTAATGTTTTATGATATTGATTTGGTCTTTAGGCCTAATTCCAATGTGATTTGATATATTATATATGGATATGCATGTGTTTCATAATGATGATAAATTGAGAGCATGATTTATACAGAACCCCTCTCTTGCTATGATATTGTTTTAAGTTTTCACATAATATGAATCGTTTGAAATCATGTTGAAATGCATGTCATAATGTCTTAAAAATGTCATGATTTGGATATGGTTTTAGACTTTCAAAGAGAGGGTTGTTTTGTTCATGTTGAAATATGTTGCATATGATAATTGAATGAAGAGAATGGTATGATACTGATGACTTGCAAGTCGGGTATGATGATACCCTACTGAGTATGACATGTGACTGATTTGAAAAAACTTTGAATGCATTGATTTTCATGAGTAAGGTGGATTCCTGAAGAAGGCGTTTGAGTGAAAGGGCTCATCGCTGGAAACCGTAGTTGCCGATGCAGGTCATATGATATTGTATCCTACATGGAAGGATAATAAAATAATTGGAACATCTCACATGAGGGGGGATTCCTTACGGTGTACTCACATAGGGGGTATACCGGCTCCAAATCCTGGCAGCCACTTGGATTGGAGGCTTGGCCGCCGAGCACCAGAGGCGGATTTCACATAGCCGTGGAATTACAATTGTAGGGTATTCCACCTAGCTCAATCGCATTACATTGGTATTGAAAACTATTACATTATGCCCATGTGTTTTTAAATAATTTGATATGAAACTGCTTTATAATGGCTCTCACCTATATTATGTAAAAATATTATATTTCTGTTTTGATTTCTCTGTGTACCAGTACTTTTATATTGACCCCCTCCCTTCCTAGGTTCGGAGGCACAGTCTAGGGGTTCAAACAACCAGTAGATTCCTTTCGACAGATCGCAGAATCAAGTAGTGAGCCTTCTATATTTCGGAAGGCCTGATGTCTGCAGTTTAATTTATCATTTATTAGTTTTGGGTCTACTGGGGCCTTGTCCTAGTTTTCATATAGACATTTGTTTTAGTCATGTAGTAGAGATTTCATAGACATTATAGAGATGTTGTGTTGAGATTGTGGGACATTATTCCCCATTATTACTTTCGCATGATTCTTGACCATATTTCCGTTATATTGTGTATCTTCCGCATTTCTTTTATCATATGAATTGTGTGTATGATTATCAGACAGATAGGGGTGTTTCGGGCCTCATGATTTGGGATACTCGTCATGGCCAGGGCCCTAGTTCGGGTCATGGCATATATGGCAGCTAAACTATCATTATCGTAACTCAAATGTCATAGGCCTTCAAGGCAGTATTGATAAATATTAATGATAGGAGGGTACATAGGTTTGGCTTGGAATGTCGCTCGACGTGATTCTGTGCACAGGATCGAGACCAGACCACTATAGCGAGCCAACCCATTGGGTGTACCTGCCTTTGTGGCATCATTTGTATTTGAAGTGAGTTGGAACGTCATGTATTGATCTTTCCTGACTCGAGCCAACATATGACATATATGGCCTGCGGGCAGACCCTTATAGTAAGTCCCTGGGTGGGGCGTACCTGGATACAGACTGCGATTACAGTTACACATCTGGGATTATAGCAATGAGTATGTGAGCAACATATGTTGTACACTTGCTTCAGATTACCTTCGGAAGGCCATCTTGTGATCATTTGTATGACTTATAGAATAAGTGCATCAACTAGGTAAAGTATAGGCCCTATATTATAATGAACGCTTTTCTAAATATTATATATGATGCTAATAAGGTCGGTGCATAAGTTATCAGTTTATATCATTATTTATTGGCTCATACGTTTTTCACTTTACCATTTGAATCATATGAGCTTCTTTACTAGTCCAACTATTTTTTTGTCTGCTTTCATACCAGTACATATTGTTTATATATTGATGTCACGGGCCCACCATATTTTATTAATGTAGGCTTAGATCCTCAGGATAGTAGACGTCCATGTTAGGGCCTATTGCCGTTTTAGCTGATATTTTGGTGAGCTCCAACTCTCTCTGAAGCCAGTCTATAACAAGTATTTTTTTATTATATGTACAGGTCTCTGGTTTGGCATGACGAACCTGATTCCAACTAGTCACTCGTAGTATAACATGTTAAACTAACTAGAGGCTTCATGGACATCATGTAGTATTGTATTGTATAGTTTTGTTAATGTAACTCCCTCGTGTATATATGCAACTCTCATTGAATATCCTACCCCTTATTATCTCATAAGCTCGTGTAGTCATAAAGTTCTTGTACAGTAAGTGTATATGGTTCTTGTCCGTCATTATCGTTTTGGGGCATGACAGAAATAATGTGAATTTCAAGTCATACCTTTTAATCATGTCAAACACCCTTTCATACCGCGTATGAATAAAGTTTTTTGAGATTACACTGAACATAAAAAATATAATATCAATCCATCTATGTGATAAAAATTAATAATTCAACTATTTATTTGAGCATATTTAATTATATTCAACTACAGGGTCTGCATCAGCTTCATCTTTATTAGTGCCTTCTTCTTCTCTCATTCCTCAAGCATCAATAGGTAGAGGACCTGGTAGGGCAGAGGGCCCAGTTCGATTGCAGGCCCGAACCGTATGTATGCACTAGCTGGTCGGCAGGATTCAGAGACAACTCCAGATGTGGTCACAGGTACCTTAGCTATTTTTTCATATGATGTATATTTCTTGATAGACCCAGATCTACTTTATCGTATGTTACTCCATTCGTTGTTAAGAAGTTTGGAGTAAAGTCAGAGTTTTTACAAAAACCATTTGCAGTATCGACTCCAGTAGGAGATTCTACTTTAGCTAGACAAGTCTATTATGTTTGTGTGGTGACAGTATGTGGTAGTGCTACATTGGCTAATCTGATTGAACCTGAAATGGTTGATTTTAATGTTATTATGGGCATGGATTCGTTGTCCTCCTGTTATGCTACAGTTGATTATCGAGCCAAGATAGCTTATTTTTGTTTCCCAAGAGAGCCAATCTTAAAGTGGAGGGGTGATTCTATGATGCCTAGAGGTAGGTTTATTTCCTTTCTTAAGGCACGATGCTTATTGCAAAGGGGTGTTTGTATCACCTAGTCTAAGTAAAAGATATTGAGGTTGAAAAATAGACACTAACTTTAGGATCCGTACCAGTGGTGAACGAGTACCCAGATGTGTTTTCGGATAAACTTCCTAGATTACCTTCTGTCAGAGAGATCAATTTTTGTATGGATGTGGATCCCAATACTCAGCTGATATCAATTTCACCTTATAGAATGGCGCCTGTAGAATTGAAAGAGTTAAAAGAGCAGTTAAAAGGCTTACTTGATAAAGGTTTTATTCAGCCCAATATATCACCTTGGGGTGCGCCAGTACTTTTTGTACGCAAGAAAGATGGCACATTACGAATGTGTATAGATTACAGGTAGCTGAACAAAGTGACAATAAAGAATAAGTACCCTCTTGCCCAAATAGATGAATTATTTGATCAATTATAGGGAGCTAAATGCTTTTTAAAGATCAATTTGAGGTTCGTCTATCACTAGTTAAGAATTCGTGAAGCAGATATTTCCAAAATAGCCTTTCAGACAAGATATGGGCAATTTGAGTTTCTTGTCATATCATTTGGACTAACGAATGCTTCGGAAGCCTTCATGGACATGATGAATAGGATTTTCAAACCCTTCCTCGATATGTACATGATTGTATATATAGATGACATTTTGATATATTCATGTAATGAAGTTGAGCATGTAGATCATTTAAGGTCAGTATTGTAGAGGCTCAGAGAGCACCAGTTGTATGCTAAATTCTCTATGTGTGAGTTTTGATTGACCTTAGTAGCTTTCCTTGGTCATGTATTATCTGAAGAAGGCATCAAAGTAGATTTTCAAAAGATAAAAGTAATGAAGAATTGTCCTCAACCAACCACTCCTACTGAGGTGCATAGTTTCTTGGGGCTAGCATGTTACTATAGGAGATTTGTGGAGGGCTTTTCATCTATTGCTAGCCCATTGACCAAATTGACGCAGAAAGCGGTTAAGTACCAGTGGTCAGATGCTTGTGAAAAAAGGTTTCAAGAGTTGAAACATATATTGACTACTTCGCCAGTATTAGCCTTACCAGAGGGCACCAAAGGATATGTGGTGTACTGTGATGCTTCAGGTGTTGGTTTGGGTTGCGTCCTAATGCAGCATGGAAAACTTATAGCGTATGCTTCTTAACAATTAAAGAAGCATGAACAGAATTATCTCACTCATGACATAGAGTTTGCGGCAGTGGTATTTGCACTAAAAATATGGTTTCATTATTTAAATGGAGTGAATGTTGATATCTTTACAAATCATATGAGTCTTCAATATCTATTCAAGCAGAAAAAGCTGAATCTGAGACAGATAAGGTGGCTAGAGTTATTGAAAAACTATAATGTCAATATTCTCTATCATCCGGGCAAAGGTAATACTGTAGTTGATGCTCTTATTCGACCATCCATGGGTAGTCTAGCACATATGCCACCTGTTCAGCGGGAAGTAGTGAGAGATGTTCACAAATTGGCCAATCTTGGCATTTCCCTTATGGATTCTGAAGATGGTAGCATTGTTGTACTTAATTTAGCTGAGTCATCGCTCGTGGCATCAGTTAAGTAGAGAAAGTATGATGACCCCTTATTGTTCCAATACAAAGAGGAAATTCAACAACATTGAATTACGGTATTCGAACTAGCAGGTGATGGCACTTTGAGGTGTTGAGGTAGATTATATATGCCTGATGTAGATGGGTTGTGACAATAGATTATAGCTGAGGCACATTGCTCTCATTATTCAATACATCCTGGTTCTATAAAAATGTATTATGATCTTAAAGAGATTTATTGGCGGAACGACATAAAGAAAGATATACAGAATATGTGGCACAATGCCCCAATTATCAATAAGTGAAAGCGAAACATCAGAGGCCTGATAGCCTAGCTCAAACCTTTAGTATTCCTGTGTGGAAATGGGATCTATTAATATGGACTTCGTTGTAAGCTTACCTTTTTCTTATCAGAAACATGACTCTATTTGGGTAATAGTTGACCGGCTGATGAAATTAGCCCATTTCCTTCCTGTTAAGTCTACCAGCATGACTGAAGATTATGCTAAGTTATATGTCAACGAGATTGTATGCCTAAATGGGACCCCGATGTCCATTATTTCAGTTAGTGGTTCCCCATTTAAAGCTCAATTTTGGAAATCATTTCATAAAAACTTGGGTACTTAGGTGAACCTTAGTACTGCATTTCATCCGCAAACAGATAGCCAGGCTGAGCGTACCATTAGATGCTCGGAGACAAGTTGAGAGCGTGCGTATTAGATTTTAAAGGTAATTGGGATGATTATTTTTCTTTAATAGAATTTGCTTATAATAATAATTATCACTCCATCATTGGCCTGGATCCATTTGAAGCTCTATATGAGAGACGATGTAGATCACCTATTGGTTTGTTTGAAGTAGGAAAAACACAGGTATTAGGTCTGGATCTAGTCCATCAAGATGTTGACTAGGTTCAGTTGATACGAGAGCGGTTGAAGGCTGCCCAGAGTAGGCAAAAATCGTATGTAGATGTACGATGTAGAGATTTAGAGTTTCCATTGATGACTTCATGTTCTTGAAGGTGTCGCCTATGAAAGGCATTATGCGATTTGGTAAGAAGGGTAAGTTGAGTCCCAAGTATATTGTGCCCTATAGAGTTATTTGCAAAATTGGCCAGATAGCCTATGAGCTAGAATAACCTCTAGAGTTAGCTGCAGTGCATCCTGTCTTTGATGTGTCTATGCTACGTAAATTCTTAGGAAAGTCGTCTCGTGTTATCCCTATAGAGGGTATTGGACTTGCTGGAAACTTATCATTCAAGGAAGTCCCCATGGCTAGGAGTGTGCAAAAACCGAACCGACCTATAAACCGAACCGATAAAAATGTTATTAGGTTATTGGTATTGGGTTATTGTGTTAACTGTTTTTTATTGGTTTTATAAAAAATTTTATTGGGTAATCGGTTCGATTTTGATTTTAGCTTATTGGGTTATCGGTTTAACCGATAACCCAATAAGGATACACTAAGTTATTGTTTTATCCCTATTTATGTTATGTATATAAATCTCTCTCTCTCTCTCTATATATATAGAGAGAGATAGATAGATATGTGTATGCATATATATATTATATGCACTACTTATTCATAATTTAGTGATTCACAAAGTATCAACCTATTCAGGGCAAAGACACAATATAAAGCTCGGCTATTATTGTATTGAAAAGTTTGAAACATTTATAGCTTCCAACAATTAGGATTTAGTTTTTTTTCTAACTAATATTTAGTTCAAGTTTGAAAATTCTTGTAAACTAAAATGCATTGCGTGGGATTTTGGTGGTAACTAAGATTTCATTTTTTAAGTTAGTTGTTACTATTTCTATTTTATAAGTATTTTCTTATTGGTTAAACTGAAAACCGAACAGTTAAGGACCAAAAACTGATAAGAAAATATCTTATTGGTTGGTTATTGGTTTTACATATTTAAAAATTGAAAATCGATAAATCGAATCCATGACACATAAAACCGAACTAAACCGACCGATACACACCCCTACCCGTGGCCATATTGGATTGATAAGTCAAAAAGTTAAGATCTAGAGACATAGCTTCAGTAAAGGTGTTGTGGAGGAACCAGAACATAGAAGAAGCCACTTGGAAAGGAAAAGTGGATATGAAAACTAAATACCCTTATTTATTTCAAAAACTATCAGAAGGTTCTTGAACTACTTGTCCCTTTATATGATCATTAGTTTCTACTATATTTTGTTATGTTGATATCTAATTCTTACCTGATATGTTTAGGTACATGATTTGTGCCTATAAGCCTTGAGATTTACATGGAAACAACATGCACGTACAGAGTATAAGGTAAGTTACATGGTTGGTTATGACTTTTAATTGGGTGTAAGGCCAAGAGGAGCCTAGTATACTATTTCTTTGGTTTAAGGCCAAATGGAGCCTCGTGTGTTATTTGTTGAACATTATATGTGTTGTGATGCTTTGTGAAGCGTATTTAGATCTATTCTGGCTAGCTAACAGGTACCCGATAGTCCTATTTTTATAAAGGAAACTCTGGCAAAATTATTGGAAATTTTGAGAGTTTGTCAAATTTTAAGGGCTTATCATTCGATAAAGTAAGACAAAACTTGGTTAAATAATTTACTGGAGGCGTTGGATGATGGTAGAATGGATAATAAGATATAAACATCATTTGAGGACGAATGATCCTAAGTAGGGGAGATTGTAACACCTCAAAAAATTTTAAATCCAAGTTTAATATTTTAAGTAAACATGAGGTGTACGTATTTTACGGAGAACTATAGTGCATACATGTACACATAACTATTTTGTATATAAGTTATATGATTATTGCTAGTAGGAAAAATAAATTGAAAAATCTTGAACCTTAGAATTTGCTATTTTATGTGGGTCACACTTTAGTCCCAAAAATATATTAAAGTGACAAGAAAATATAAAGAAGGGAATTTTGGGTTTGATAAAGGTCGGTATAGTAGTAGCAGCAATTGAAAAAAATAAAAAGGAATAGAAAAAGGGGAGAATGAATGAAAAGTTAAAAAGGGAAAGTTCACTATTGTTGCTCCTCTGTTTTCCTTCTTTATTTCCAATTAACTAAGGAACCAAGCATAAAAATTAAAGAGAAAGCTAGAGGCGACATCTAAGTATTATTACTCTATTTCTTCTTCTTCTTTCGGCATCCAAGAACTCGTTAGAAGGGGAAGGGAGGAAGGGATTCTTATAGTGATTTTGAAATAATCTCGGAGAAGTAACTTCAATAATCTAAAGCTGTGAAAAAATTCCAAGAGGTAAATTCTATCCCTTCCTTTTTAAATTTAATTATAGAAAAGTATTTGGAGGTATTTAATTTGAGTTTTGTACTAGTTTCTGAAATGGGTTCACGAGAAGAAAAAGAAAGAAAAGGGGAAATTTTGATGAAAAGAGAGTTTTTAGGAATTCCTACTAATTATGTGGATTTAATGTTGAATTGTATAAATTGAAAATGAAAGAATTCATTCCGAATTCTTATTAAGAAATTCAATTGGTTTTGGGTATAATCAAAGATTGTTGGAATAAAATTATTAAATTCATCGACGGGTCATTAAAGGACATATATGTTATCCTCGTAGTTAGTAGATTAACTATCAGATATCTTAAACTGGTGGTTAGAAGGTTAAAGGTTTGGAATACTATCGTAGCTAGTAAAGTATTAAGGTATATAAAGCTAAACCTTCCCTCACTGCTAAGGCACCACCTTACATCACATGCTCTTTCCTATTTGTTGTTAGTATAATTCTCATGAAATACAAAAGTGGGATCTTTATATTGCCTTACATATCATTCCCTCGCTCTACCATCAAGCTTATAAGTATCTATCTTTCCACCTTTGTGTTAAATTTCTATGATACTTCCATATTATCATAAGTTTCTATAATTGAAGCCTTTTCACTTTAGGAGTAAATAGTAATAGCATAGTTTCACTTATATATGGTAGCTAAACGATCATTATCGTAACTGACATGTCATAGGAATTCAATGAAGTATTTGATAAACATTAACGACAGGAGGGTACATAGGTTTGACTTGGCATATCACTCGACGTGATTCTGTGCACAGGATCGAGACCAAACTACTATAGTGAGCCCAACCATTGGGCGTACCTGTCTTTGTGGCATCATTTGTATTTAAAGTCAGTTGGAACGTCATGTATTAATTTTCACTAGCTCGAGCCAACATATGTTATATATGGCCTGCGGGCAGACCCTCATAGTGAGTCCCTGGGCGGAGCGTACCTGGATACAGACTGCGATTACAGTTACACATTTGGGATTATAGCAATGAATATGTGAGCAACATATGCCTTATACTTACTTCAGATTGCCTTCAGAAGGCCATCTTGTGATCATTTGTACGACTTATAGAATAAGTGCATCACCTAGGTAAAGTATAGGCCCTATATTATAATGAACGCTTTTCTAAATATTATATATGATGCTAATAAGGTCGGTGCATAAGTTATCAGTTTATATCGTTATTTATTGGCTCATACATTTTTCACTTTACTATTTGACTCATATGAGCTTCTTTATTTGTCCAACTATTTTTTTGTCTGCTTTCATACCAGTACATATTGTTTATATATTGATGTCTCGGGCCTACCATATTTTATTAATACAGGCTTAGATCCTCAGGATAGCAGACTTCCACGTTAGGTCCTATTGTCGTTTTCAGCTGATATTTTGTGAGCTCCAACTCTCTCTGGAGCCAGTCTATACCAAGTATTTTTTATTATATGTACAGGTCTTTGGTTCGACATGACAGACCTGATGCCAACTAGTCACTCATAGTATAGCATGTTAAACTAACTAGAGGCTTCATGGACATCATGTAGCATTGTATTGTATAGTTTTGTTAATGTAACTCCCTCGTGTATATATGCAACTCTTATTGAATATCCTGCCCGTTATTATCTCATAACCTCGTGTATGTCATAAAGTTCTTGTACAGTAAGTGTATACGGTTCTTGTCCGTCATTATTGTTTTGGGGCGTGAAAGAAATAATGTGAATTTAAAGTCATACCTTTTAAACATGTCAAACACCCTTTCATACCGCGTATGAATAGAGTTTTTTGAGATTACACTGAACAAAAGAAATATAATATCAATCCATCTATGTGATAAAAATTAATAATTCAACTATTTATTTAAGAATATTTAATTATATTATATTTTATATTCCAACTATAATTTTATTTCTCAATCTAATATGCCCAATAATAAAAATGACTATTAATTTTAGGGAAATTAACTATATAGTCATCAAACAACATTTTAAATTATTATATTATTTTAATGTATTTAACCACTATTTCAACTATTAGTATTTTACGACTAGGATGATATTTTATTACTTATCATCACTTGCAGTAGTATCATTATATATTATTTCCTTTTCAATATAACATAGACATTTTTTTTTCTAAAATATTTTTTGATTTTTTAAAGAATTGCTTACAATTGTTCAATTTTATTTATCTTGGGTCTTGCTTTTTGCCGGTTAGCCAGAAGCTGATAAATAAAATTCTTGAATTCTATATTTTTTAAAGAAAATTTTATATTTTTCTTAATTATTTTTCTAAATAGATACAAATATATGAATTTAGAATCAAATATTACTTCATGATGTTGCTAGCATAGAATTTAAAATTCATAAAATTTAAATTCTCATACCATTACTATTGTGAATTTTAGTTAGCCTAGCCTCGATGATTAACAATCTTGTTTATTATTTTTCTTTTAATATTTGAGAAGTATATAAATTATTATTTTGAATAGACAATTAATTATAGTTTTACACTTATATTCTATTTCTTAGATTTTTCCTTTTTCTAAATTTGTTAACAATAGTTTTAGCATTATTTAATCAAATCATAATACATCAGACAATTCCTATTATGATCTTGTAAACATATTTTTACTACACTTTTTTTTTTTTGTTCTTTTTATTTAGTGTTTTACCTATTATCCAAATAAATGATTTGAAACACTTATATTATGTTTGAACTTCAGTTTAATATTGATATACATGGCATTTAAATTGTATTTTTTTTATTTCATAACTATAATAAGATTTTGAATTACATGATCTTATTGTAGAGTTTTTCATCATAATTTAAAGACTTACTAACTGAAAATGAATAATCATGTAAATTTGTCAAAAATTTTAGCATGCGTCCATGTTAATTATATTAGATAAATAAAAAATGATAGAATGTATACATGTCAAAAGTGCATCACATAATGACAAAATATTTTTGAAAGATAAGCGCATCACATAATGACAAATGAATCAAATAATTACTTCAAATATTTTTGAATGATAAGTACATAAATTATCGAAAAATCTTGAATTTTTTGTAATCACATCCAGAACTCTAACCAAACAAAACCCTAGAGCTCCAACTTGATTATCTCAAACAAATTTTTTTTCGAAAAATTCTAAATACTTTGTATCTTTGCCTCTTTTTGTATTTTTTCTTCTTCCGTCCTTCTAAATATGTTATGATGTTCTTTTATGAAAAAATAACCAATATATTATGATGTGTTTAATGATCTCAATTGTCCTATACACAGTACATGTGTATGTGTGTGATTGTCGTAAGAGAAATAAAAATGGAAAAAATATTAATAAGAAATTTAGCATGTTGTAAAGATAAAATAGCACCTCAATTTGTATGTGAAGTAAAGTTATAATTTTGCCCTTCTTTTTTGGAAACTCATTTTGGGAGTCCGTGTTGACCCCGAACCAAAAGTAGTTAATATGGGTGTCCTTAATTTTATCTTGATGTGTAGATTTTATATTTGATTCTTTTAGTGGAGTTCAGGATTGTTCACGAAAAGTAAAGTTGCGGGTTCAAGTGTAGCGGACTGGTTTCAGCTTTTGAGGTAGGTTATGGCTTAACTCTTTCAGACTGGGTTGAGTAGTAAATGATGATACAAAATACATTTTAAGGTTGGGAACTAATCATAAAAAATGGTTATTTATGTGTTGTCCCCGTGTGGGGGCCGATATGTGATGTAATTGTTGAAATTGAGTTATTATATGATATCTATGACTGTGTGGGGTCCTATGTGATATTGATAGCCTTGAATACATGTGGTGTAAGACTCGGCAAAATCTTGCATTTGAATTTGGCTCCTTTAGATCCTTGAAGCTCTTTAAAAGATCCAACACTTAGAAAATTTTGAAAAGTATTCAACACTTAGTCTCATTTTAAGCCTCCAAACTTCGGAGATTTATTTGACAACCTTTCCGACATCCGTTTTGAGATTTTCAAGTTGTGTTATTATGGGACAAGGCAATGGTACATTATAGGTGAGTTTTAGAATTTTTGGTATCCGTTTAGGCCTTGTTTGTATTTCGAACCAGTAGCCAAAGGCTATGAAGGGGAGCTGTCCATGTTATAGCCTTTATGGGTAATTCAAAACCAAAGGCGCCACCCAGGGTACAAAAGGCTCTACCAAAGGTGCCTCCCTTTGAGTAGTCTTTTTACCCAGTTTTCAGAATTACACTTTCGTGTCTTGGGGGTTAATTTGGTTATTTTCCTACCCCTATATATATATCAAATACACGGGATTAAGTCTCAAAAACACCAAATTATCTCTTTTCACAATTTCTCTCAAGAACAAGCCCTAGGGTTTTTATTGAAGGTTCAATTCCAAGAGAATTCACCGTCAAATTTCAAGAATCTCTCTGTTAATCTTCATAGAATCACAAGATAAGGTATGCATAGTGTTCATTCATGGATCTCTTTCATCCATGAAGCCCAAGAATCCTCTTTTAAATTTTATATCATGATATTTATGTTGTGAATTGATTTTTTTTATGTTGTTATGGTTGTATGACTATCAAGATTGAATCTTTACCATATTTTTATGAAACCATGTTAGTATAGGGTTGAAATCCATGCAATGGAGTTAAATGGTGGAATCATATTGTATGTAATTGATGATCATAATTATGCCCTAAATTGTGCATGAAAGGTGTTTGATGAAATGCCTAGTTAGTAGAAATCATGAATAATGACTCAATTATGGTTTACATGATAAATGCATTCCAATTACTCATTTTCAATATGACTCCCCTATAATTTATTATGCATTATGCTTGCTTGATAAAGTGTTCATGATGTAAGAAGTATATAATTAAGCCATGATTATTTGTTCCCTTATCCATGTATAAGATTATGACGATCAAGTGCCTCATGAAATAATCCCAACTATTGTATTATTAATTGTTGAGATTATTCATGTGTTCAAGAAGTGTCATGTCTTGTCAGTTTCATTCTTCCGAGTTCTGGGGGTACTTATACCCAATAATTTAGTTGTGTGCTTAGAGCTATGTCATGTTTTCATGATACTCTCAGTCAAGCCATGATCAATAGAACCCAGTCAGTCATGTGACTCAGGAAGACCCAGAAATATCAGTAATCTCAGTAGTTCAATAATCTCAATGATCTTAGTACTCATAATCTCAGTAACTTCAGTAATCTCAGTCAGTTCTTATTTCTTAGTGGTATTCGTCAGTCAATGGAACTCAGTGAATTTAGCTCAGTTCAGCTAATAAATACCATCAGTATCAATTTAGTTCAGTTAATCAGTTTAGTGTCTATTCAGTTTGGGAGTTGGATTCAACACCGAGTGAACCCAGGGATGAGGATACGCACTGTCAGCCAGTAGAGGGTACGATCCTTAGTAGCAATACCTACATTCCAGAACTATGTAGCCAGCGTAGGGAGAGATACACCCTACAAGTTTAGGGATATATACATCTCATTTGAGTTTTCTAGCAGGAGGGGTTGACGAAAGAGCTTCCTGTCAGCGAAGGTATACTCACATTTTGTCTTAACTCGTGGCACGGTATTGACACCCTTCCAGTAGGGTTATAGGTTGGACCCCACCAGTTCAATTTTGGGGCATGTCAGTTAGATGATTACCTTTCATAGTCTCAGTTTCAGTCTCAGTGTCAGTCTCAGAATAGAACTCAGATAGTTCTACAGATTTTAGGACTTCAGATACAGTCACTCAGTACAGTAGGAAACTCAGCTAGTTCCATCAGAACTTAGACTATCATATACAGTCGCTCATTATCAGTATACTAGTTATACAAATCTCATGTTATCAGTATTCAGACTCAGGACTGTCAGATACAGTCAATCAGATCAGTTTTTCATAATTAGAACTATCAAAAACAAATATTCAGATTATCTATATCAGTAAACTTAGTTGTCAGCTTACAAGAAATACAGTTAATTTGTATTCTAATAATAGTATACTTAGGTATCAGTAAGTCCCTATCATCAGTAGACTCAGTAGTTAGAACTTAAAATTCAGTCATATTATAATGTTAGTCACAGTTACGTATTTATCCATGTATTATTACATTCATGTTCGTCATTCAGTTAGTATTGTTCATGCATATGAACCCTTGTGCAGTCAACCTACCTCACTTGTATACAGTACATTCAAAGTACTGACGCATTTGCACTATGGTGTCTTATACCATAGGTTCAGAGATACGAGCTCTAGAGTATCAGTAGATTCCAGATATCAGTAGTGAGTTCTCATCCTTTGAGGACAATATGATTTGTTATTTCATTATTTCAGTACTTAGTTATTTCAGTATTCGAAGTTAGTTGGAGACATGTCCCATCAACTCCACAGTTTTCAGACAGTTTAGAGGATTTTAGACTACAACATGTTATCAGACAGTTTATTTCAGTTTTTGGGTATTTTTATACCCCACTTCAGACATTGTTCTATATTAGTATTAGTTCAGTTTGAACCTTATGGCCTTACAGCTTATATTCCGTATATTTATAGTATATTATTTAGTGCTCAGTTACAGATATCAGTCATGGGTTAGCTTGTGGTCCTTTAGGGTCATGAGCACCGTGTAACGTTTTGAGTACCAAATTTGGGATGTTACAAACTTAGTATCAGCACCTAAGGTTCAATAGTGTCCTACGAAGTCTGAAAACCGCATCTAGTAGAGTATTATACATGGGTGTGTTGTGCATCACACTTATATGTAGTAGGATATGAGATGTTTTAGGAATAGTTTCCCTTCTTTCAGTATTTATGTTGTGCCAATGAGCATGAGCTCCAGTTGAACTCTCATTCTAATCCACTTCTTCCTTTTATTTACAGAACATGCCTCCCAAAAGGGCTAACGAAAGGGGAACCAAAAATCAATCAGCACCTCAGCCTATTCAGATAGATTCTCTGGATGAACATGTTTCTTATACAGAATTTAGGACTGCATTCACTACTCTAGCCAATTCAGTCACAACTCAGAATGAACGGCCAGCTGCTATTTTGGTTAACTCAGTTGCCAATATTTCCGCATCCAGGATTTGGGACTTCACTCGAATGAATCCTCCCTTATTCACCAGTTCCAAGTCTAAAGAGGATCCATAGGAGTTTCCAGTAAAAGCATAGAGTTAGCTACTTATCAGCTACAAGATATATCCCATACGTGGTATAAACAGTGGAACGTAGACAGGGGTAAAAAGATAGAGCCCATAGAGTAGGAAGAGTTTGCTATAGCCTTTTTAGATAGATTGTTTACCCTAGACCAGAAAGAAGCCAAAGTGTTAGAGTTCATCAATCTCAGACAAGGTTCCATGAGTGTAAAAGACTACTCCCTTAAGTTTATTCAGTTAGCCAGGTATGCTCCCCATGTAGTAGCATGCAGTAGATCCAGAATGAGTAAGTTTGTGTCAGGGAAATCGGGTAGAGTGGTTAAGGAGTGCAGGACTGCGATATTAATTAGTGATATAGACATATCTAGGCTTATGATCTATGCCTAATAGATGGAGGAGCAGAAGCTTAAGAAGAAGGAGAGAGAAAATAAGAGAGCCTGAACAGGTAGTTATAGGTTTGCTCAGTCAAGGTAGCAGAGTGGTAATCATTTTTAGCTGTGTCAAAAATGTTTAGCCCCAGTTCACTCTTCAGCTAGTGTACTAGTACCAAAGTTTATAAATGATCGTAGAGATGAGGCATCAGGCTCCAAGGCCCGGGGTCATGAGAACAGGATTCTTACTCATCCGCTTTGCGAAGAGTGTGGTAAGCATCATAAGGGTATGTGTAGAGTCGGAAGTGGTGTGTGTTTTAGATATGGTGAGTTAGGTCACAAGGTTTGAGATTGTCCTAAACCCATCCTCGAATTCAGCATGGTCATTTTTCAGCTCAGTTTGATCGCCTAAATTAGCAAGATACCAATTTCAACGCTATCAGTGGGCAATGCCCAAATGGACTTTATACACTTTAATCTCGACAGAATTAGGAAATTCCTCCTTATGCAGTCATTGGTAAGTCACAGATCCCCTATTTGCATGTTCATGTCTCTTCAGATTCAGGAGCTTCAGTTTGCTTAGTGTTACGAATCATGTTCCATGAACATAGAAATTTCTGACTCAGGTCATGCAACTCATGACTCAGACACTCATGTCATGTTTTACCATATGTTCAGTCCACATGAATCATGCTCTACTCCTAGTGATCAGTCAATCTCAGATTACGTCATGTATACCCCTAGTTTGAATCTCTTTATAAATCCCTGATGTTGATATTTTGTTCCTTAGGCCTTAGTCAAGTGTTAAGTTTGATATAGTATTTGTTTGAGCATCGGATCCTTGCATATGTCAATATTTCTCAAGTAGTTATCAGTATCTAATCTTAGTACCTCAATATCAGTCTAAACCTTAATTATCAGAAACCAACATTCAGTTTCTGTATGAGTCCCAATTATAGAGTAAGTTACAGTTTCTACTATAGTCTTAGATATAGTGTCAGCCTCAGTTCAGAAATCAGATTAGTACCATAGTATAACTTAAGGTGTTGGTTGACCATAGTGTGTAGTTATCAGTCCTGTTGTCCTCAGTGTTTCAGTACCTCAGCTTATAGAATATTTCTGAATCATGTTATCCGCCTAACCTTACGTCTTTGAATAATTTAGTATTGCACGAATTCATGCTTAGCTATCTCATGTTACTCAGTTAGTCCCTTTCTCATGTTCATAAGAAAAACTCCATATCCTCAGCCCAGTTATTCAGACTAAGTACTGTTCAATCTCACATGCTCAGTACCTAACCATTAATCACTCAGTAGATCAGAGGAGTCAGTTAGTAGGGAAATAGTTTAAACAACCAGTACTTCAGTCTAGTAGTTAGTTAGACAAGTTCGAATAGTTTGGTTTCCCATCTTTCCATCTATTCGCACTATCCAAAATCACAAGAATGAAACTATTCTAAGATGAACCAATCATGTAGATACAAGCTCAACTTAGTTCATATATCATGCCTCAATTTCAAGTCTCAGATAACCAGTCATGATTCAGTTCCTAAGTACCTTGTGCATCGCTTCAGTCTTTCTTCAATATCTCAGTAAAGTCAGCATTTCTCAAGGGACATAGTGTCCCTAGGGGTAGATACACTATAATTCCCCTAAAATTTCATAGAACAATCATCCTATTCTCTCTTCACATAATGAATCCAGGTTGGAGTAGGGGATACTTATAAGTTGACCCTTAATCTCCAAGCTCAGTTACATGCCATGTATTCAAGACTCAGTTCATCTTACGGAATTTAGTTCATGCATCATGTTCAAGTATCAGTCATGTCCTTATATGCTCGTACATGCATACTTCTAGCATAAGCATAGGTTCATCATCAGTACTTTTCAGTTTCCATAACAATTTTCTTGAACTTACTCAGTTCCATGATTCAAACTGCCATTACAAACTTGATATTAGATTCCCATTACAAGCTTGGTATCAATCACCATTGCACATTCAGTCCTACATTTATATATCAGTTCAGTCAGGTAATTATGCATCAGATATGCATTCTCATTAGAGAAAACTCAGTTATCATGTTCTGTTCAATTACCAACTTAGCATTCTGTTCCATGCTTAGTTTCCAGTTAGTACTTGGTATCCTTACTATTGCATGTTCAGTCGCATATCCATGGGCCAATTTAGTTATATATTCATGTATCAGATATATGTGATTAGCTTATTAATACTTTTAGTATGTATTCACCTATTGTGTCAGTCACATATCCATGCATCAGATATACTTGAATTCAGATTATCAGTCATGCATCAAATATGCATGTTCCATATGTTATATTCAGCTCTTTAGTTATGTCGGTCATGATCTCATGTTTTTAGTTGTGTATGTTCTATATGTGCTTTAGTTGATCTATTCTCCTATCTGAGTTAGTCTCATTCGAGGATTAATGTTTCCAAGGAGGAAATATTGTAAGACCCCACAAAATCTTGCATTTGAATTCAGCTCGTTTAGCTCCTTGAAGCTCTTTAAAAGATCTAACACTTAGAAAATTTTGATAAGTGTTCAACACTTAGGCTCATTTTAAGCCTCCAAACCTTGGGGATTTATTTGACAAACTTCCCAACCTTCGTTTTAAGATTTTCAAGTTGCTTTGTGATGGGGCAAGACAATGGTACATTTCGGGTGAGTTTCGGAATTTGTTTAGGCCTCGTTTGGATTTCGAACTAGTAGCCAAAGGCTATGAAGGGCGTCGCCCATGGTATAGCCTTTGTGGGCAATTCAACACAAAAGGCTCCATCCAGGTTCTACAAGGCACTACCAAAGGCACCGCCCAGGGTACAAAAAGCTCTACTAAAGGCGCCGCCCTTTGTATAGCTTTTGTACCCAGTTTTCAGCATTACACTTCCGTGTCTTAGGGGTTAATTTGGTCATTTTCCCACCCCTATATATATCAAAAACACGGGATTAAGGATCAAAAATACCAAATTATACTCTCTTTTCACAATTTCTCTCAAGAACAAACCCTAGAATTTTCATAGAAAGTTCAATTCCAAGGGAATTCACCATCAAATTTCAAGAATCACTCCGTCAATCTTTGTAGAATCACAAGATAAGGTATGCATAGTGTTCATTCATGGATTACTTTTATCCATGAAGCCTAAGAATCCTCTTTTAAATTTTATATCATGATATTTATGTGGTGAATTGATGTTGTTCATGTTGCTATGGTTGTATGACTACCAAGAATGAATCTTTACCATGTTTTCATGAAACCATGTTAGTATAGGGTTAAAATTCATGCAATGGAGTTAAATGGTGGAATCATATTGTATGTAATTAATGATCACACTTATGACCTAAATTGTGCATGAAAGGTGTTTGATGAAATGCCTAGTATAGTAGAAATCATGAATAATGACTCAGTTGTGGTTTACATGATAAATGTATGCCAATTACTCATTTTTAATATGACTCCCCTATAATTGATTATGCATTATGCTTGCTTGATAAAGTGTTCATGATGTTAGAAGTATACAATTAAGCCATGATTATTTGTTTCCTTATCCATGTATAAGATTATGAAAACCAAGTGCCTCATGAAATAATCCCAACTATTGTATTATTAATTGTTGAGATTGTTCATGTGTTCAAGAAGTGTCATCTTTTGTCAGTATCTTTCTACCGAGTCCTGGGGGTACTTGCACCTAAAAATTTAGTTGTGTGCCTAGAGCCATGTCATATTTTCATGATACTCTAAGTCAAGCCATGATCAGTAGAACTCAGTCAGTCATGTGACTCAGAAAGACCCAGAAATCTGAGAAATCTCAGTAATCTCAATAGTTTTGTAATCTCAATGATCTCAGTACTCATAATCTCAGTAACTTTAGTACTCTTAGTCAGTCCTCAGATCTTAGTGGTATTCCATCAGTTAATAGAACTCTGGGAACTCAGTTTAGCTCAGCTAGGCAATACCATCAGTATCAGTTCAATTCGGTTAATCAATTTAGTGTCTATTTAGTTGGGAGTGGGATTCAGCACCGAGGTAACCCAGGGATAAGGATACACACTGTCAGCCAGTAGAGGGTGCAATCCTTAGTATCAATCCTTGCATTCCAAAACTATGTATCTAGCATAGGGAGAGATGCACCCTACATATTTAGGGATATATACATCTCATTTGAGTTTTCTATCTAGAGGGGTTGACGAAAGAGCTCCCTATTAGTGAGGGTATACTTATAGTTTGTCTTTACCCGTGGTAAGGTATTGACAACCTTCTTGTTGGGATTACAGGTTGGAACCCACCAGTTTAATTTTGGGGCATGTCGGTTAGATGATTACCTCCCACAGTCTCAGTTTTAATCTCAGTCTCAATCTTCGTAATAGAACTCAGATAGTTCTACAGATTTTAGAACTGTCAGGTACAGTCACTCAGTATAGTATGAAACTCAAATAGTTCCATCAGTACTTAGACTGTCAGATACAGTCTCTCATTATCAGTATACTAGTTATACGAATTTTATGTTATTAGTATTATGACTCAGGACTGTCAGATACAGTCAATCAGATTAGTTCTACATAATTAGAACTATTAAAAATAAATATTCAGATTATCCATATTAGTAAACTTAGTTGTCAGCTTACCACTAATATAGTTAATATGTATTCCAATAATAGTAAACCTAGGTATCAGTAAATCCCTGTTATCAGTAGACTCAGTAGTTAGAACTCAGTATTCAGTCCTATTGTGATGTCAGTCACATTTACGTATTCATGCATATATTCTTACATTCATGTTAGTTAGTCAGTTAGTATTGTTCATGCATACAGTATATTCAATGTACTTACGCATTTGCACTATGGTGTTTTATACCATAGGTTTAGAGACACGAGCTCCAGAGCATCAGTAGATTCTAGATATCAAAAGTCAGTCAGCAGTGAGTCCTTATCCTTCTAGGATGATATGATTTGTTATTTCATTATTTCAGTACTTAGTTATTTCTGTAGTTGGAGTTAGTTATGGACATGTCTCATCAACTCCACAGTTTTCAGAAAGCTTAGAGGCTTTCAGACTACAACATGTTTTTAGATAGTTTTTTTTAGATTTTGGGTATTTTTATACGCTACTTCAGACATTGTCCTATATTTAGTATTAGTTCATTTTGAACCTTATGGACTTATATCTTATATTCTATATATTTATAGTATATTATTCAGTGCTCAGTTATAGATATCAGTCATGGGTTAGTTTGTGGTCCTTTGGGGTCATGAGCACCGTGTAACGTTCTGGGTACCAAATTTAGGGCGTTACATATGGATAATTATATTGTATTGTTAAAATACTTAATGTGGTATCATTGGTGTATTGTGATTATATTCATACCTTATTGTCATATGAGACATGTGGAAATTTATGGATGAAAAAAATATAATGAGTGGATATTGGCTCATGTGGTTGTGGTAATGTACCATTGTGGTTGGTTATGGAAATATATCATGTGGTTGGTTGTGGAAATATATCATGTGATTGGTTATGGAAATACTCATTGTGAATGGTTGTGAGCATTACATCTTCGTATCATACTCATTCATGAAACATTGGTACCATCGTGGCAACATCTAAGAAATACTGACAACTCCTTTTTAAAAGATATTGTAACACCTTATAAAACCCTTTCTGAGGAATATACCGGAAAAAAGATATGAGATATGTGGATTGTATTCGGGTTGACGAACCCCCCATGGGTATTACGTTGAAAATCTTTACGTCTGTAGGTGTATACGAGGATTGTGCAATAATCCTGGAGGTTGTATGATGACCTCGTGCATCATCATCATCATATGTATATATATATTGCACTTACTTTATTGTATTTATGTTGTGTTATATTGCCTTATTGACTTGTCATCTATGTATTTTTGTTACCTTTCTTTACTTGTATTTGATGATCTTGTAACTACATGTTCTCTCTTATTCTATTTATATATGACATAATGTATACTTGTGTTATATATCTTGGTGTAATATTGCAATATATGTGAGATATATTAGAACTATTAATGCAAGCGGTGTGGCCTACCGTTGTGGGATATTTTATGATTGCAGGTGATATGCCCTTAGTGTATATTTTGTATACTGTATTTACTACTTTTCTTGGCCAGTCTATGATACCTACTAAGTACAAGTGGACCGTACTCATGCCTACTACGCTCTTTCGGTGCAGGTCCTAGCTTGAGTGCATCTCATCTTGATTGACTCGAGCGATTATTGGAGTTTCCAATGTAGCGGTTGGATATTCATGCATTCAAAGTTCACCTCTATCTTTCTATGGTATTTATGTCTTTATTAGTATTCAGAGACAGTTATTATTCCTTTGTGGTTATTTTTCTAAAGTATTTGAATCTTGGATTGTATTAGTAGTTCTTACACTATTAACACCTGGTTTTGGGCATCATTGGTATTTTGGATAAGTTCTTTCCGCATTGTTATGATTACTTATATGGTTCGGCTTTATTCTTGTAATACCCGTGTGTTTTCTAAGCTTGAAATTATCTCAAGGATGTTAGAAATTTCTTTAAAATACAAATTTATTCTTGTACACATGATATTCTTAAGATTTTCACTTTCTATCATGGGAAAAATTTAAAAAGCTTTCCATCAATACCAATTTCATCAAAATTCGGTGTCATATGAGGAAGTTATGGTCAAAATACAAAAGGCTAAAAAATAGCCTAGATGAAATAGAGCAGGCGACGGACTGTCAGGCATGACCTTTGTATCAAAGCAGTGAATTAATTTTCTAGAAATATACGACGGCGAGGTCTGACAGATCGTCGATCCAGCGATGGACCTTTGCACCCCATCGTTGCTCTATGGTAGTGAGTCCCAGTTCTGTCTCAGTCTAATGCAGAGGTCCGATGGAATATCGACCCAGTGATAGACCGTCACACCCCATCATCGAATAATTCATTCAGAATTTCTAGGTCATTTTAATAGGGGTATTTTGGTCATTTACTACTCATCTATATATACCCCATTTATACCCGACCGATTTCAGCCATTTTAGTTCATCATTATTCCACAAACAAGATTAGGGTTTCTTTCTAACATTAATCTCCAAGAACAAAATCCAATATTCTTCAAGAACTAAGGGAATTCTAATTCTTCAAGTTCAAGAAAATCAAGAATCTTAACCCAAGTATGCATAGTGTTCATTCATGAAACCCTTTAGTCCATGAAGCCCAAGAATTCCCTTTTCTAAATTCATGTTTATGAATCTTCTCTATGAATTTCATGATTGGGTTGCTTTGTTCATGTTGGTAAATAAGAAATTGAATTCTGATCCATGTTGGATAATAATTGCTAGGTGGGTTTAATTATTAGAGATATAGATTCATGCAAACCTATGACTAAACCCTTAAATTATGAAATTAGAAGTGAACCATGATGTTTAATTATTATACAATGATGTTTACATGTACTATGCCTGCAATATGTTTGATTAAATGCCTAGATGAAGGAAAATTGTCTAACTATCATGATATCATGAAATCACCATGTCTGTACAAGTTCATGCCTATTACATGTTTGATGAAATGCTTCAATAAATATATCATAGTGATTATTATGTATTCAAGTAAGTCATGCTTTGTCAGTTTCCTTCCATCGAGTCCTGGGGGTACTTGTACCCAAAACATTAGCTGCGTGCCTAGAGCCATGTCATGTTTTCATAATACTCTCAGTTAAGCTATGAATCCTTAGACTTCTGACAGTCTTATGACTCAGAAAATCTCCATGATCTTATGAACTCAGTCAGTTGTCAGATTTAGTAGTATTTCATTAGTCAACAGAATTCAGTAATTCAACTCATGTTTAGTTCAGTAAATCATGTTCAGTGTCTATTCAGATGGGAGTATAAATTAGCATTGAATAAACCCAAGGATGGGTACATACACTATCAGATGAGGGTGTGATTCTGAGTAGTCATCCTTGCATTCCAGAACTATGTATCAAGCATAGGTTGAGACATCAACACTATCGATGAGGGTTGATAAGGTGGGTAAGCACTGTCAAATAACTGTCCCATCATTCTCATAAAGGGGACACTATCAGATGGGGTCACCCATAACTTGTCCTTACCAGTGGCGCGGTATTAACACCTTTCCAATTGGGGTTACAGATTGGACCCCAACTCAGCTATAATGGCATATTAGGGGCATGTCGATTAGATAACTACTTCCCATAATTTCATATTACAGAATTAGGACTATCAAATATAGTCAACTCAGATACAGTACAAAACTCAGATAGTTCTTTCAGATTCAGGACTATCAGATATAATCACCCATGTTATCAGTATTTAGATTCAGTCATCATGTTATCACGATGTCAGTTACAATTACATATTTATGTATGCACTCTTACATTCATGTTAGACAGTTAGTTAGCTTTAATCATGCATGTGAACCCTTGTACATAGCCTACCTCACATGTATACTCAGTACATTTCATTGTACTGACGCATTTGGGCTATGGTATTTTTTTATGTTATACCATAGGTTCAAAGACACGAGTTCCAGATCAGCAGTAGATTCCAGTCTCAGCAGTCAAAGTTAGAAGTGAGTCCTTATCCTTCGAGGATATGATTTTTTTTATCTCATAAATTAGTTTATTAGTTAGGGTTAATTGGGGACATGTCCTATCAACTCCTTATTCAGATTATTCAGACAGTAGAGGCTTTTAGACTAGATGCAGACTATCATGTTTTAAACTTCAGTATTTTCAGTTTTGTTTGGAGTATTCTATTACCCCCACAGATGTTACGTTATTCAATTATGTTCATTATTGAACCTTATGGCCTTTTAGTGCATGTTTTCGCATTATTATGTTATATTATGCAGTGTACATGTATAGATATTAGTCATGGATTAGCTTGTGGTCCTTCGGGGTTATGAGCACCGTGTAGTATTTCAGGTATCAGATTCAGGGCATTATAGTTCTAGAAGCCTTATATTGGAATATTTCTGTCTTTTCTCTTTTTGTATCAGTTTTGGCGATAGGCTTACTTGTCAAGGTACGCCGTGATAAGTGCAATCATGACCCTCATTTTTGGGTAATGACAAATTGATATTAGAGAAACCAAGTTTCATTGGTCTCAACGACGTAAAAATGAGATGTCTAATAGATTCTCGCAAATCAATATGTAGACATCCGTATCTATCTTTGAAAGGCTATAGGATGTATTTAGGAAACCTTCCTCATTTTATTCTTTATCGTGCGAATTCTTTTATATCTTATGTTCTGAGTTGTGTCTCACTCTTTTTGTGCGGATGGTGTGGCTTATACTACATATCAGTTGAGAGATGCTGTAAGAAATTAGTGGATATCATTTATCAGTTGTAGGCTTGTTGATGCTCCTAAGTTTTCATGGGATCATTTTGTTGATGCCTTTCTGGAGAGATTCATGCCTTTCAGTTTGAGAAATTGTACGTGGGACGAGTTTGATCATTTAGAGCAGGGCTCCATGACAGTTTTTGAGTATAAGGCATGTTTTCATGCCCTATCCAGATATTCCTATGATAGTATTTCCACCAAGTTTGAGAAGATTCAAAAGTTTATAAAGGGTTTGTTGTCTCCCTTCAGTTGGCTACGTCTTAGATGGTTGTGCTTGGAGATACTCTTTAGAGTATTATGGATCACGCTAAGATGACAGAGGGTATTATTAGTGCATCTCAGGGAGGCGCCAAGAGGGTGCATCATATTTGTGAGTTTAGGAGTCTGGCCTTTCGAGGTAGAGATTTTAGAGGTTCTCGTGGTTACTATGGTAGGCCAGTACAAGTGATTTTATAGAGTTCAGCTGGTGGATCTTCTAGTTCAGCAGTTCAAGGTGGCCGTTCGGGCTCAGTTGTACTTTCTCCTGTTGAGATAAGTCATAGAGGTTTCTATGTGTGTGATAAAATTAGCCGTGTGGACAAGGACTTTTCTCATCGTGTGTTTAGAGCTACTCCTATTTTAGCTATGGGAGGTAGGGGTTTTAATAAATGTGCAAGAGGTAGAGATAGTAGCCCATGTTGGTGGTCGTGGAGCTACTCAGCCAGTTAGTAGTCGTGGATAGTGTTATGCTATACCAGCCAGACCTGAGGTAGAGGCTTTTGATGTTGTGATTATAGGTACCTTCCTCATTTCTTTTAGACCTGCATCTATATTATTTGATCTCGGGTGGACTTTTTTCTTTGTATCTGTATATTTCACTTCAGGTTTTGATTCTATTTGAGAGCCTTTTGCCTTTCCTATTCGTGTATCTACCCCGGTAGGTGATTCTTTAGTGGTGGATCAGGCGTACTGATCTTGTGTTGTGAATTTTTCCGGGCATGAGATTTTGGTAGATTTGCTTGTATAAGATATGGTCGATTTTGATGTTATTTTAGGCATGAATTAGTTGGCTCCTTATTATGCTATCTTAGATTATTTTGCCAAGACTGTGACTTTAGCTTTGTTGAGTGTGCCAAGGATAGCTTAGAAGGGTACTCTTCATTCAGGTCCTACGAGAGTCATATCTTATGCTCAGGCTCGTAAATTGGTTGAGAGGGGATGTTTATCTTACTTGGCCCATATTCGTGACACCAGTTGTTTCACTTCTTTCCTTAGATTTTGTCCATGTTGTCTGTTAGTTTATGAATGTATTCCCTACGGACTTGCCTGGTATGCCTCTGGATTGAGATATTAATTTCAGTATTGATGTTGAATCGGGCACCAAGCCCATTTCCATTTCTCCTTAAAGGATGGCCCCAGTAGAGTTGAAGGAATTGAAGGATCAGCTGTAGAAGTTTTGGATAAAGGGTTAATCCAACCTAGTATTTCACTTTGGGATGCGCCTGTCTTATTTGGGAAGATAAAAGATGGGTCTATATGGATATGTATTGATTATCGACAGTTGAATAAGGTGATGGTTAAGAATAAGTATCCTCTTCCTCACATCGATGATTTATTTGATCAGTTTTAGGGTGCTACGGTGTTTTCAAAAATTGATTTAAGGTTCTGTTATCACCAGTTGAGGATTAGACATTTGGATATTCCAAAAATAGATATGGTCATTATGGGTTCTTGGTCATGTCCTTTGGGTTGACCAATGCCCATACCGCGTTCAAAGAGTTGATGAATTAGGTGTTTCGACCTTATCTTGACTCCTTTGTTATCGTATTTATAGATGACATCTTGGTGTATTCTAAGAGTGAGTCTGAGCATGTGGAGCATTTGTGGATTATACTTTAGAGATTGAGGGATGAGAAGTTGTATGCTAAGTTCTCCAAGTGCGAGTTTTAGTTGGAGTCTATTTCTTTCTTGGGTCATGTGGTGACTAAGGAAGGTATTATAGTTGATCCAGCCAAGGTTACAATGATTTGTGATTGGCTAGACCTACTTCGCCTAACTAGATTCAGAGTTTTGTTAGCTCGGTAGGTTATAATCGACATTTTGTTAAGGATTTTTCATCCATTGTAGCTCTGTTAACCAAGTTGACCTAGAAGAAGATTTCTTTTTAGTTGTCCGATGCTTGTGAGGCGAGCTTTCAAAAACTCAAGGATTTATTGACTTTAGCTCCTGTCTTGACTTTTCCTAAGAACAACATGGGTTTTATCGTCTTTTATGATGCTTCGGATATTGGGTTAGGTGTTGTGTTGATGCGGAAGGATAAGGTGATTGCATATGCATCTCGTCAATTGAAGCCTCATGAGAGGAATTATCCTACCTATGATTTGAAGCTGTGCACAGTTATGTTTGCCTTGAAGTTGTGGAGGCATTACTTGTATGGAGTTCGTTGTGAGATCTTCTCAAATCATTATAGCCTTCAGTATTTTTTTACCAGCGAGATCTTTATATGAGGTAGCACTGTTGGCTTGAGTTGCTTAAGGATTATGAATTAACTATTCTCTATCATTTGGGCAAGGCTAATTTGGTTGCGGATGCATTGAGCCGTAAGTCGACTAGCATGGGTAGCATGGTGTATCTTTTGACCTAGGAGAGGCTTTTGGCCTTAAAGATTTAGTTTTTAGCTAACTAGATGGTTAGGTTTTATATTTCAACACCGCGGCATATTTTGGCATTTATAGATGCTAGATATTCTTTAGTGGGGAAGATTTAAGCTCATTGGTTTGATGATGTTAGATTGAGGTTGATTCAAGATAAAGTGTTGAGTGGGGAGGATAAGGAAGCCTCACTTGATTCAAATGACATTTTGAGGATTGGGTGCGGAATTTGTATACCGAGAGTGGTGATTGGATTAGGTTGATCTTGGAGGAGGCCTATTGTTCCAGATATTCTATCCATCCAGGTGTGACTAAGATGTATCGTGATTTGAGACAGCACTGCTGGTAGGGAGGTATGAGACAAGATATATCGAATTTTATAGTTCATTGCCTTTATTGCCATCAGGTAAAGTCCAAGCATATAAGACCTGATGGATTGCTTTAGAGGTTGCCCATTCCTGAGTGGAAGTGGGAACGAATCATTACGGACTTTATGAATGGTTTTCCTCGTACATCTCATAATTTTGACAATTTTTGGATCATTGTGGATCGATTGACCAAGTTAGCTTATTTTATTCTGGTTCAGGTCTTATTCAGTGCTGAGAGGTTAGCCCATACTTCATTCATAAGATTATGTGTCTGCATGGTGCGTCGATGTCCATTATTTTAGATTGAGATTTTGTGTTCACATCTCACTTTTGGAAGACTTTTCAGGATGAGTTGGGCACTCGGTTTGATCTTAGCATAGCATTTTAACCCTAGACTGATAACTAGTCAAAGCAGACTATCCAGGTTTTGGAGGATATGCTTCATGCATGCGCGATGGATTTTGGTGGCCAGTAGGAGCAGCATTTGGCTTTAGCAGAGTTTGCATATAATAATAGCTATAATTCCAGTATTGATATGGCTCCTTTTGAGGCATTGTATTATATGTATTATCGCTCCCCAGTAGATTGGTTTGATGTTTCAGAGGTGAGACCTTGAGGTGCGAACTTTCTTCATTAGTCGTTGGAGAGAGTCCGAATCATTCAGGATAGACTTAGATCAGCTCAGAGTAGGCAGAAGTGTTATGCTGATTGTAGATTTCGTGCCTTGAGATTTGATGTTGGTGATCGTGTTTTCCATTGAGTTTTACCCATAAAGGGTGTGATGAGGTCTTGGGAAGAGGGGCAAGCTTAGCCCCAGGTATATTGGTCCATTTGAGATTCTTCGGACTGTTGGTGATGTGGCTTATGAGTTGGCTTTGCTCCTTGATTTATCAGTTGTTCATCTAGTTGTTCATGTTTCTATGCTTTGTCGTTATATTCTAGATGAGTCTCATATCATTCATTGGGAGTCAGTTCAATTAGATGAGTGATTGTCTTTTGTTGAGGAGCCAATCCTTTTTTTTTTGGCTAGAGATGTTAGGCGGTTGCACTCTAGAGTTATCCCTATGGTTAAGGTTCAGTGGCGACATCGACTTGTAGATGAAGCTACGTGGGAGGTCGAGTCTGATATGCATAATTCTTATCCCCAGCTCTTTGTTGACTTAGCTATTTCTTTTGCCTTAGTTCAAGGATGAACTAGATTTTTAGTGGTGGATGATGTAATGACCTAAAATTTTGATGAAATATGTGAAATTTGTGATTTTGTGTGATTTGACTATTTTATCCCTTCCCGTAGTTGGATTATGATATTTCTTGGGTGTGGGAGTGATTGGTAAGATTTTCGATACATTTGGTATCATTTATGCAATATTGTGGTTTTTGATGACTTAGAGAGCCTTATTTTGGACTTATGTGGATATCTTTTGATTTGTGCGATGGATGGTCGAATGGACTGTGCCGGCAGCTCTGAAATATCTATTTTAGGCTAGGTAAACCTTTGGTTCGGGTCCCGATACACCTAAGCTCATTTCAACCTATTGGTCAGAAAGTTGGAAAATTAGAAATATGGGTGTGGGATCCACATTTGATTGAAATGACCTCGGATGAAAAAATTGACTTCACTAACAGATTCAAAATATCAATTTTAGGGTGTTAGCATATTTGGTATGATTTTACGATTTTTAAATCTCATTTCGACCCTCGGTTTGGAAAATTGTGATTTTGAATTTTGGGGGTCAACTTTGTGAAAACGATATTTTTTTCAAAATATGATATCGCCATCACGTTCAGAACGTCGGATTCAGTATGGTTGCATAGTTCGTTGTATATTGGACTCCGAACTAATTTCGAGCACCCCATCGAAATCCAGGGTGAATTTGAAGTGAAAAATCTGGTATTGCACCAGATTTTTCTGCATATAAATACCTTTTTTTGGTCCTTTTTGTTCATTTTTCATCTTGTTTCTTGGGAGTTAAACCCTAAAATAATGTGTAAGCTTAAAAGTAAAGTTTATAAGAGCTTGGAAAGCTAGATTAACATCTTTTTCTTGGTTTTATTACGGATTAAAGGTAAGAATTTATCTTTTCTTAGTAATTTCTTGATTAATTTCTCAAAACTTCAAAAATCGTAGACATGATTTTAAACTCAAATTTCACTGCTTTTCACTTGAGTAATATTTTTATCTTATAATTACTAGTTTTTCATCAATTTAAACTTCAAAAACAACTCTGATTCTTAATTTTAACCCGAATTTCAAAGATTTTACCCGGTAAAGCTCAAAAATGATTTTTCTTCGATTTGAACCCCATTTTGGACTCGATTTAACTTGGGTTTTCAGCTGTAGGTTCCTAAAAATATGAAAAAATATTTTTGAAGTAAAGTTTTAATTTTTTCCTTCTTTCTCGAAAACCCATTTTAGGGGTCCGTTTTGACTCCGAACCAAAAGTAGTAAATATGGGTATCGTTGGTTTTTTATTAACGCATAGATTTCATATTTGATATTTTTAGTAGAGTTCAGAGTTGCGCGTGAAAATTAAGGTCGCAGGTTCAAGTGTAGCGGATCGGTTTCGACTTTCGAGGTATGTTATGGCTTAACTCTTTCAGACTAGGCTGGGTAGTAAATGATGATACAAAATGCATGTTAAGGGTGGGAATTAATCATGAAAAAGGGATATATATGTGTTGTACCCGTATGGGGGCCTATATGTGATTAATTGTCAAAATTGAGTTATCATTTAATAAGTGTGACCGTGTGGGGTCCTATGTGATATTTATAGCCTTGAATACATGTGAATAATTGTATCGTGTTGTTAAAATGATTAATGTGATACCATTGGTGTATTGTGATTATATTTGTGGTACCCTATTTTTACCTGAGGTTAAAATGAGCACGACGTTATGAACTCTAAAAGAATGAAAATTTGCACAGAGTTGCCACCTAATTTTTAAGGAAAATAAGGAAACTTATTGAAGTGTTAACATGTGATTAATGTTTTTAGTCTGCGAAAAAACAATTGAGATTCTAGGTAAAGGTTCAAGTTATTCCGAAGGGAATGAGTTAGGCATTCTTCAGAATCCACAAGTGTGGTACCCGGCTAGACTAAATTTTTCAAAGAGGGAGGAGGTATAAAAAATAATGTGGAAGTGTATGTATTAAATATAAAATAATATAAATGTTTAAAATTATGTAAAGATGTATGTATATTAAATATATAAATAAAACATGTTATTATAAAAAATGTAAAAGATATGTATAAAAATACATGTGAAAAGAAAAATATTTTATGTTGTGTGAAAGAAAGTCTATCTTGGTATGTCATGAAGAGAAAGAGAAAAATAATGTTCGTTGTTTGATTAAAGTTTATGAAAAAAGTAAAGATTTACTTTAACAAAAAGATCACAATGTTTATCATGTCAAGTATGTAGACTAATTTGATTAATTTAATTTATTAGTGTAAACGTTAACGACCTAAGTTTTCATAAACGCGAGGTGAAGTTGTATAAAGAAAATTCCGTCCAACACACCAAAAATAAAGTTTTCACTATAATAACATTTGTACAAATATAAAAATACAATACAAAATTAAAAGGGCCTCTTTGAATGCAACTCTCGATGAATATTCCAAAATAACCTGTATAAACACTTATAAAAATGTTAGTAACAAATAAATAATAATAAATAAAAATATGTTCATTTACATATTATAAAAAATATATTTTTTTGTTAAAAGTAGGCTCAGATAAAGTCATGACTGCGAAATGGTTACTCAATTAATTGACCATCCTAAATCGTCTTGCCAAAATATGAATTGTACAATCATATATTGTTGTAAAGTGTCATCATTGCCCCAAAAGTATTTTTTATTACGTATATGTATACGTAATAATCCGTCTTTTATTTAAGGAGGCCTCAAATTAAAGTAATTTTTCATTGACCATAAAATTATGTAGTATATGTTCATTATCAATGTAATAAATTGAAGGCAAAAGGAAAGGACAAATGTCCAAATCAGTCCAAAAATAACCGCACAGTAATGGAGTAAAATCACTTGCATAAATTAATCTCAACAAGACAACCCATAAAGAATAACAAAGGAGTATAACAACAACTTTTGACCATATAATGGTTGTTAAAGTCATCAAATATGTCAACAAACACAGTCAAAGTATTAAGGATCCAAAGTAGGAAAAAAAATATTAGCACAATAAATGATCCATATCTGTAAAATAAACATACTACCAAATAAATCTATAGTAAGAGACAAGGATTGGCGTTGCTTCGACGGCAATCGCCGGAGCAATGCTGGAAAATGCGAGTACGGCCAGATGTGGCCAGTTCTTGATGATAAAAAGGAAAGGGGAGGAAAGAGGGGTTGCCCCAATGCTGTTTTGTTGGTGTTAGGGGCGGTGCTCGTCGGAGCAGTGGGTTGTTGTAGCGGAGGGTGGCTGGTGGAGGTAGATCTGAGAAGCGGCGGGGTTGGTATTGTTTGGATGCTCGCCTGGATCTCGAACAGTGAAGGAAAAAGAGAGAATTGTGAGGAAGAAGGAGATGAAAATGATGATTGTGTGTGTTGTCATGTTTTGTAGTGTGTGTATTTTGTAAAAGAAAAATGGAGATTATCGCTCAAGTATGTGTGTGTGTGTGTGCGTGCCTTTTGGATGAAGAAGAAAGAAAAAGAAAAAAATTGGATTCTGTGTATTTTGTAATATGTTAGAGTATTGTTCTATGTTCATGGCCTGTCCGTGAATGGATGATAGCATATCTATTTATTTTGTGAAGAAAAATGTCAAAAATAGAGGTTGTTGTGTAATGTATCCGTTGGAGTGTTTTGAAGAGCAAAATAGAAAAATGAAATAAATAAAATATGTTTGTGTATTTATTTATGAATATGTGTGTGGGTTTGCAAAGGAAAAATGTTTATGAGTTGTAAAAAATAAATATATGTGTCTTTTGAAAGAGAGGAAGAAATGAACAAAAAAATATGTGTCAAAAATGTGTCCTCCGACCACCTATTTATACAAAATATTGAGCACCCCTTTTATCCAATGGATAAAGGGATGTCCTCTTTTTTCATAATAGAACACCCTTAGGTCCTTAAGTTATTGACCAAAGAATTTTCATCTTTTTGACCAACGGACAGTATTTATTCAAAGGGTAGTGTCATTGAGTGGTTATTGTCAGATGTGACAAGACAACGCTGAGTGGTCATTGTCGGACGTGACAAGACATTATTGTGTAGTCGTTGTCGGATGTGATAAAACATCAAATTATTATACTGCACAAAAATACTTGATCCGACTCAGCGTTTGCGAACTGTAAAATATAGATGTTGAATGAAAAAATGTAAAAAATATTAAAATTATTAAAATATAATTAATTTAAAAATACTATATATATATATATATATATATATATATAAAGTCATGTCATGCACGTGTGCGGGTGATTGTAAAATGTTAAGAACGATAATGAATTGATAAAAATCCTAAAATTAGAAAAATTATTAATAAATTATAAGAAATAAAATTATGACAAAAAATTGATTAAAATCCTAAGGAAAGGATAATTATCAATAATTTATCAAACAATTGTAAAAAAGATGTGAAAATTATGCTTCGTGCCCTTTAACGAACAAAAAGCCTGAAGACGTTAATTTTAGGCACGGAGAGCAAAAATTAGGTGTCAACAATATTCATACCTTATTGGCATATGGGACTTGTGGAAATTCATGGATGAAACAAAAATAATGAGTGAATATTAGCTCATGTGGTTGTGCAAAATTTATCATTGAGGTTGGTTATGAAAATATATCATGTGATTGGTTGTGAAAATACTCATTGTGATTGGTTGTGAGCATTACATCTTCATATTATATTCATTCATGAAACATTGGTACCACCGTGGCAACATCTGAGAAACACTGGCAACACCTTTTTAAAGATATTATAACACCTTATAAAATTCTTTCTGAGGGATATGCCAGAAAGGAGATATGAGATAAGTGGATTGTATACGGGAACCCCCATGGATCCTACATCGGGAAGCTTTAGCTCCGTAGGTGTATTCGAAAATTGTGCAATGATCCCGAAGGTTGTGCAACGACCTCATGCATCATCATCATCATATATATTGCACTTACTTTATTGTGTTTATGTTGTGTTGTATTTCCTTATTGACTTGTCATCTATGCATTTGTCTTACCTTCCTTGTATTTGATGATCTTGTATCTATATGTTCTCTCTTGTTCTACTTATATGTGGCATAATGTATACTTGTGTTTTATATCTTGGTGTGATGTTGCAATATATGTGAGATATATTATAACTGTTAGTGCAAGCGGTGTGGGCTACCGTTGTGGGACATTTTCTTATTGCAGGCGACGTGCCCTTAGTGTATATTTTGTATGCTTTATTTACTACTTTACTTGATCGTTCTATGATACCTACTGAGTACAAGTGCACCGTACTCATGCCTACTGCGCCCTTTTGGTGCAGTCCTAGCTCGAGTACGCCTCAGGTTGATTGACTCGGGCGATTGTTGGAGCTTCCAAGGTAGCGGTTGGACATTCATGCATTCGAAGTTCACCTCTACCTTTTTACAGCAGTTATGTCTTTATTAGTATTCGTAGACAATTATTATTCCTTTGTGGTTATTTTTCCGATGTATTTGGTTTTTGGATTGTATTAGTAGTTCCTACACTATTGACACTTGGTTTTTGGCATGATTGGTATTTTGGATAAGTTCTTTCCGCATTGTTATGATTACTTATATGGTTCGGCTTCGTTCTAGAAGCCTTACCTTGAGATATTTTTGTCTTTTCCTCTTTTCATATCAGTTTGGGTGATAGGCTTACTTGTCAAGATACATCGCGACATCATGACCCTAGTTTTTGGGTCGTGACAGTTATAAAAAAAGAATACAACCTGTTGCTAGCGGGAGGTTTCAGGCATCCTGTGGAATTAGTCGAGGTGCGTGCAAGCTGACCCGGACATCACGATTTATTAAAAAAAAGAATACAAATTAAAATGTTGGCTAGAGTTACCTGGTACCTGTTGCTGGCGGGAGGTGACAAGTATCTTGTGGAATTAGTCGAGGTGCGTGCAAGTTGCCTCGGACATCACGGTTATCAAAAAAAAAGAATACAATTTAAAATATTGTCGGACAGAGTTTCCTGATACCTGTTGTTGGTAGGATGTGACAGGTAGCACGTGAATTTAGTCGAGGTGCGTACGTACAAGATGACATGGATATCACGGTTATAAAATAAAAAAAAAAATTAATTTTCTATTTTTTAAGACATTAATTTTTTTTAATTAGATTCGGTGAATTGATCACACACTTAGACAACAGTCTAGTATATATCGCAACGCCAAAATATATGATACATACCAAGGATTTATTACTTTTGAGAATTACATTTATAAATGATAAAATTGACATCGCATTGCACTTGATGTAAACAAGTAGCTTGGCAATGTTTAGATGGTGTAATTATACTACCTTTTTTAAAAGAAAAATATTTCTGTATTTTAGTCATTATATTCTTTCTTAATAGATTACACAGATTGATTATACACCTTCACAACGGTCTTGTGTAAAACAACATGAAAATCTATTAGAGTCCGTGTTAGAATATTACTAGTATTTGTACCCGTGCGATGCGCGGTAAATATATAAAAAATTTATATACCAAAGTATTAATCAAGTATATAACATTATCATTGTTTAGACTTCAAACTCCATTATTCACTTACCCGAAAATTTTTAATTGATATTTCTAATTATTCTATTCAAAGTTTAGCAAACAATTTTTCACTTATTGTATGTCACTATTATAAATACTTTTTTATCAATTCAATTGTCATTTAATTATTGAAACACTTAATGTATCTTTTTGACAATTATTTATTTGAATGTTATATCGGTGTTTAGCTTTCTGCTTTAAAATGTAGTATTTTAATTCACATTTAATTTAAGTTGCTTTTATAGTAGACAAATGTAGAACAAAAAATTTAATTCAAGACAGTATCTGAGAGGATTATATTATGAATCAAAATAATAAAATTAAGACTCATTCATACACTCATCCAAATTCCTAACCATTTAATAAGTCCCAAACTTACCGGACTGCGCTAGCAAAGTCATTGAAATAAAATAAAGGTTTTCTTATTTTGTATAAAATCTATCAATAGTTAAATAATTATTATATATTGCAACAAATAATGAAGGTTTCATTCTCTTTATTTTATATAATTTTTTTTTTCAACTTTATATATTAATATTTCAATTATCAGATTTTATTTTGTAACTATTATTAAAAAACATTTAAAAAGAGTAATACAAAAATGTCGAAATAAATAAATTTTGAAGAAAATTGTTTTTATCAAGTAAATGCTTTATTTTTTTTTTTTTGTAATTGTCCTCCGAAAGATCTCTTCTGCCTCTTGAATGTGTACATGATTATATAGGTGTACTTGTGGGAGGTTTATCTTGTGTTTGTTTGTGCGGTTAGTGGGGTGATAGATTGATTAGTTATCTTAATCTTGTTGAGTAATTATCTTGAATTCAAATCTAGAAGGTTTAACTCACATTTAAAACTGTAGTTCATAGTCCTCAAAATAGTAAAATTTAAAATAACTAATTAAAATATTTTTAAAATCAATATACTAAATTAAAACGATTAAAAAACTAACTACATATAAGGAAATATAAATTCCGAAAAATGATTTTTAAGATAAAAAATATCCTTAAATTGAATATCACAATTTCACATTTCAACTATTTAGTTAAATTGCAACATTTTCAATTTTCACTTTTGACATTCACATGCATGTGTGTAATTTTTGTGTATTTGTTAAATTCAAAATTTTAAAACTAATATTTTTTGAACTGCTATGTTTACTTTAATTAATATTTGAAATTGAAATTCTATGTGCAGTTATCTCCTAAACAAATTAGGTGGAAATGTGGTTGTAACTACGAATTTTACTTATTTATTTATTTATTTAAAAATATTTTTATTTGACATTTTTTCTTTTAATTTAAAATAAATTTAAAGAGGAAAAAGAAAATCCAACATTTGTTTTATAAAGAAATTTATATTTGAGTAGAATTCTAAGGCATGTTTTTCTCATCATGATAATTGAGATAGACAACGGGGCTCTTAATACGTGTTATAATTACCCAATTACAGAGGTATTTTTTATTTTATTTTCTTAAAGCAATAAAAATTCTACAAACTCAAATAAAATAAAAAAGAAAGAGAGTAGATAACCTTTGTTGCAGGATTTAAAATTCTTAGAACACACAAAACTTTGTCTTCCACCAAGCCACAAAATAAAAAAGTGATGGATTAGTGAGGGAATATTGAGGGAGAGAACGAAAATTAATGAATTAGTGGGTGCTTTACTATAGGAACTCAAAGTAAGAGGGGGTTTGGGCCACAGGTGATAAAAGAGTTTTAAAATGAGGTGTAGGTGACACAAGTTTTAGTAATTGAGTAGAGATGACAATTACTTTCTTATGGTTTAATAAAGTTTGGAAAATTTCAAAACAACCCACAAGTTTTTAAATTTACACTTTGATTCAATTGTTAGTTAATATATAATGAGGAACGAAGGAAAAAAGATAATTTTCTCTCTCTCCTCATCCGTTGTTATTTTCTCTCTCCTCACGATATTTGTTGTTCATTGTTGCTGCTGCTTTATTCATCATCTTCTGATTCATTAGCATCATCTTATACTACATTATCAACTTCATATTCTTCTTGTTGACCATTGTTGTTGTTGTTGTTGTTGTTACCCTAACTGCTGCTCTTTGACTAAATTCTTATGTCAAATTTTATTTCGTAAATCACTTTCAACTTTGGAATTTATTTGAGAGGAGACTTTGGTAAGTCAGATTATGCTTTTTAGTTGAATCTGGGTAACTGCTATTGTGTATTTTTTTCAATAATAGTTTGCATGCAAACATGAATGCAATACAAGAGCAATCTGTTTAAACAGATCCATTATCTGCGGCACCAGATAAATGTTCTATTGTAACAGTAGACTCATGTTGGATTCATGTTTAAGGGTTCTAGGTGCCCGTAATATGATTATGAATCGAATAAATGGGTATTGTTTCACTAGATTAGTAATCTGTTTCAACAGATAAATAATCTGTTTCATCAGATTACTAATATGTTTCGAACAATAAAATATAGCTCCTGTCACACACAAAACCTAACAGATAACTCATATGTTCTTGCTATTGATACTGGAATCAAATTATTCCTTAATTGTAGACATGTCATTCGTTAAGAAATAGAAATAGACAGCACGAAAATTAAATAAGAAATAAAAAGTCAAGTGCATCAAACATAATTTTTTTATAAAACAAAAAAAAATACATAGATAATAGAAAAAAATCTTAATTATTATTATCATCATTGTTAACATCATTATTATTTGTATGGCCAGCCGACCAATCTTTAAAGGGCAGCAGCAGCGCCCTCCGCAGCCTGCGGATCTCCCGCAGCATCCTTACTCTGACGGCGGCCACCTTCCAATGCAGGTCATGAACCTTCTTCTGCAGTTCCCTCACGACGTCTCGTAAAATAGCGACATCCCACACAGGATCATCCATATCTAAAAAACACATAAATTGACAAAACACACACGTAAACACAAAAGTGAAGAAAAGAAAGAATTCAAATGTATTGTAATGTAATACAACGTATATTTACACAAAAATCAAGAAAAAAACTTATCAGAGACAGGAAAAAGATATCAAGTTCTTAAAGAGAAAGTAGTTGAAGGTGTAACAAGAGTGAGGAATAAATAGTGTGTAGTAGAACGAACGATTGAGTAAGGAGAGACTTATTTATAGAGGATTGAACTTGAATGAGTTAGGCAAAAAATCACAACTGTTTACCTCCATTTATTAATGACATTCTTGATTACTGTAAAAAGTTATGACTTAGTTAAATTAATCAATATTATGATAGGTCATGACTTTTCAGCTTTATTATTATTAATAATTAGTTCTTTCCAGGAACCCTTTTTTTTTATACCGACTTGGACAACAGATAATATATCTGTTGCATCAGATTAATCATCTGTTACAACAGATATATCATGATTTGCAACAAATAGATAACCTGTTGCATCAGATAATATATCTGTTACAACATATAATATATATTTTTTTAAAAAAATATATTATCTTCATGACATTCAAATTTTCTAAATTTTTAATTATATAAATTAATAAAGTAGATTTAAAGGCACAACTGGTCACCTTCATTTATTAATGACATTCTTGATTACTATAAAAAGTTATGATTTAATTAAATTAATCAATATTATGATAGGTCATGACTTTTCAGCTTAAAGCTTAGTTTTATAATTATTAAAATAATTAGTTCTTTTCGGCAACCCTTTATTTTTTACACTGAGTTGTACAACAGATTATATATCTGTTGCATCAGATAAATCATCTATTACAATAGATATATCATCAGTTGCAACAAATAGTTCAACTGTTGCATCAGATAATATATTTGTTGCAACATATAATATATATATCTTTAAAAAAAAAATTATCTTCATGACATCTAAATTTTTTGACTTTTTAATTATATAAATTAATAAAGAAGATTTAAAAATAAAAATATTTATGGTGAGTTTTTTACGGTTTAAATTGTGTTTATCATTTATTTCCTTATTCTTTTCTGTGAAAAGAAATGACTTAATTAAATCAAGCTGGTGGTGACTTAATCTTTCCGTTTCTTTAATAACCATTTTTATTAATTGAGTTATGGCAACAGATTGTATATCTGTTGCATCAGATAACCCATCTGTTTCAACAGATATACCATCTGTTGCTATAAATCGACTATCTGTTTAAGGAGTTTTTTTGATTTCTTCTAATTGATTCATAAGTCACAACAGATGAGGAATTTGATGCATCAGAAGCGTTTTTTGTTTTTGTTTGTTTGTTGAATGTGTTTAGACAAAAGTCACAGTCACGACGATTCATTAACTTTTTTCTTAAAAATCATATATATATATATATATATATATATATATATATATATATATAT
>NC_061119.1:22054625-22063861 GCF_002878395.1 Capsicum annuum
TATATATATATATATATATATATATATATATATATATATCTTAATTAAATTAATCCAATGTTGTGACTTTTTTAAAATTAAATAATCTTTCTTTTACGATTATAATATCATTTAGTTCCTTATTATTTATTAACGAACCATTTTTAGGAGAATTTCTCATCATGACTGGATCCCTAACTCCAACTGCCGACATGTTTTGAATAGGGAATAAATAGAATGATAATTAAATATTAAATAAGAATTAAAAATTCAAAATCAACCAAACCAAACCAAACATATACATGGATTTTTTTGAATCCCTTATAGGTAGATCGGATATAAAAAAGGAAAATACATACGCTAAAAGAAAGAAAAAATATAGCCTAAGTATTATTATTATTATTATTACTATTATTATTGTCAACCTGACAATTTTCATCCGGCAGCAGCAGGGCCCTCCTCAGCCTTTCTTGGAAGTCAGCCAAATTCCTCTGGAGTTCATCAAACTGCCTTTGAAATTCCTGCAAGGACTCGATATGAACCTTTTTGTACGAATCTGGATCTGACATATTAGTATTGTAAGTATAGTAGAATGAACGAGAGTGAGTGAGGAGACTGGAGGGACCTATTTATAAAATAATTGAGAATTGGAAGGAACTGGACTTAGTAAAACAAAAAGCCACGACTGTTCATATCCCTTAAAAGGAAAAATTACACAAATCTCATATTTCAGACACCATATTAAACAATATCCCTTAATGTTTTAAAAAATTACATAAAATCTCGGATTCATATTTACTAGTGATATATATGCTATACGTATCACTGCTTAACATATGTATCACAATTTGAAATTTTGGGATAAAATGTTATTAGCAAACTATCCGGGATTTAATGCAATATTGCTGAAACTATCAGGGATTTATGTGTTGCGTGTGTTACTTAAATAATACTGGTAACTTTATTAATAATTAATTAAAAAAAACGGATCTAAATACAACATTTTATTTTTTTGTTGTATTTTCGAAAGATAAAGATTGGTAATCTGTTGCAAAATATATTCCACCTGTCAGATAACTTACAACATATGGATAATCTGTTGCAACAGATGGATATATTAGTTTGATTTTCCTTTAGCTGTGGCGTCTGTTGCAACTTGCTAGTCATCTGTTTATTCAATTTCATCGAGAGCAATCGATTTTTCTAATCACTTCTTGGCCAAATTTAATTTTTTATCTTGGATTTATTCTCTTTTTTTCTTTGCATCCTTCAACCAAACTAAATTTTTGCTATTGGATTGAGGGCAAAAATTGAATTTGGAGGCCAGCTTGAAGGATGCAAAGAAAAAAAGAGAAGCAGTCCAAGAGCAAAAATTGAGTTTGGCCAAGAAGTGTTTAGAAAAATCTATTGCTCTCGATGAAATTGAATAAACAGATGATTAGCAAGTTGCAGCAGACACCACAACTTAAGGAAAAGAAAACTGATATATACATCTGTTGCAATAGATTGTCCATATGTTGTAAGTTATCTGATAGGTGGAATATATTTTGCAACAGATTACCAATCTGTTTCATTCGGAAATAGAACAAAAAGATAAAATGTTGTATTTAGATTCATTTTTTTTAATTTACATATTAATAAAGTCACCAGTTTTATTTAAGTAGAACACCACACACAACGGATAAATCCCGAATAGTTTGCGTCAAATGTGGAGTCTGATGCAATAGATATGGAGTCTGTTGGAATACATAGCAGCCTTGCTGGTGGTTTGATTTGTTCCATCAGTTGCTCCGTCTGTTGCAACATCAACAACAACATAAACTACAAACAACAAATAAAAACCATCAATAACAAAGAAAACAACAACATTTGTTCCAACAACATCATTAACTACAAAGAAGCATACATCCTATGTTCCAACACCATCAACAACAAGGGAAGGACCCACATGGAGTCCTCCGGGTGCGCGACAACAGACTGAACTCGTATCAAACATTATATATGTATGTGGAAATAAAGAAAAAAACGTATATAATCTAATCAATGAGCACCCATAGTAAGAGTTGTTTGGTTAGCCTAATTGTTGTTTATGGGTGCTTAAGGCTATTTATTTCTTTTGATCTTGAGTTCAATTCCCACTCAACATATTTTTTAAATTTTGGTAACCAACTCTTCTCTTCTTATTCACTTTAAAATTTTTATTTTTTTCTCCCTTACTCCTTGTGTTGATTATTTGGACTCCACTATTTTTAAGCTAAGAAGAACCCACCGTCTAAACCACACCATACCACAAGTTCCAACAATGCCAAACCTACCAACAACACCACACCACAAGTTCCAACAATGCCATTCCTACCAACAACATCAATAACAACATCAACAACAAAGAAACAAACAAAATACATAAAAAAAATGATACTGCCAACAAGGCTTTTAAACTTCTCCCAAGATGACTTTTTTTCGTATCTTATAATAAAAATTCTCGGTATATTTATTCAACAATTAAAAGTTCCTTCAAAGTTTTAAATAAATATGATATGAGAAAATGGTAATTAAATAAACAAAAAGATGTAAATAAAGTTGCAAGAAGAAGACGAGAATGAAAGAGCAATAGTGAATCATATCATACAATGTCAAAAGGGGGTCAAAACAACAATTTCAGTCGAGGAATATAAGATATGGAATCGATCGGTTTAGATCCCAACAAAAATTTTTGAGAAAGAGCAGAGAAAAAAAGGTTGTGATAATCCTAAAGAGGATAGAAAGAAAAAAATGAGAGAGAGATTCAGGGCTAAAGGGAAGGAGGAGAGAGATGAGATAATTCTAATTTCTAGATGTACTACCCTCAATATTAAATGACTAAACAAAGTGTATTTATTCAAATTTATATTTACAAAGCATAATTAATAAGGCTAATTTGGTAGTAAAATAAACCCCTAATTAATATTTTCTTGATGAGAGTGCCAAGTCAATATGAAAAGGAAGGAGCATTAGTTAGGGGTTTCAATTCATTAATTAACATTCACTAATAATTTGAGGGGCACGAGGAAGAAAACGGGTGACATTGAAATGACAGGACAAGACTACTCAATGAGATTTTTGAGTTATCCAAGAAACATTTTGTACCGCCTTTAGTAGTACTAATACTTTATCTACTCGGACAGTAGCTTTCTTTAAAATTAAAAGAAAACAAAAAGATTTTCAAATAGATATGTCATCTGTTGCAACAGATTTAAATATCTATTTAAGAAATCCCAACAGCTCAGTCATTTGTCAAAACAAATGGAAATGTTATTCGATAACTAAATTAGAAACGTCATCTGTTACAACAGATATCAATATCTGTTTGAAAATTCCCAACACCTCAGTCATCCATCATAACAGATGCAAATGTCTATTTGATAATTAAATAAGATATGTCATCTGTTGCAATAGATATTGTTATCTGCTTGAGATTCTCCAATAGCTCAGTTGTTTGTTACAATGAATTTCATTGCAATTGATTTAGGATGAACTAGGGATGAAAGAATGAGCTCCTCATTAACTTATTGTTAAGATTAATAATAGTACCTACATCGATCTAGGTGGAACAAAGGATGAATGAATTGTTGTATTTGCATGGTGTTAGTATTACGTTCATCCCGACCCGTGTCGTTGATCGATCACTCTGAGTTAAAATGTGTTCTCATTAACTTAATGTTAAGATTAATAATAGTACCTACATTGATCTAGGTGGAATTAGGGATAGATGAATGAGAACAAAGGGTCAACTAAAACTTTAATTGAGTTTTTTTTTTGCAATTGCATGATGAGACGGTACTGCATTCCTCCCGACAAGAATCATCGATCGATCACTCTGAGACGAACCAATTCTTACTACCTCGTATGTTCAACTAATACCTTAATTGAATAATTTGGGACTAGGGGTGAGTTCTCATAGGGTCAACTATAACTTCAATTGATTCTTTTGGAAAATGCATGATAAGACAGGACTGCATTCCTCCCGACAAGAGTCGTCGATCGATCACTCTGAGCCAAGCCAATTCTTACTACCTCATATGTCCAACTAATACCTTAATTGATTAATCTAGGACTAGGGGTGAGTTCTCATAATGTCAACTATAATAGATGACAGGGCCTATTTGATAATTTACAATAGATGGGTAATCTATTACAATATATGACTCAGTCCATTTGATAATTTATAAAAGATGGGTAATCTGTTGCAACAGGTGACTTAATCTGTTTGATAGTTTATAATACATGTGTAATATGTTGCAACAGATTACATAATCTGTTTGATTTGATCCAATAGAAAAGACATTTGTTGCAACAAGTTGAGCATTTGTTTATATATAATTCAATTGAGTTCATATGTTAGACTAATACCTTAATTGAATGTGAGCTCTCATAGGGTCAACTACAACTTTAATTGAATCTTTTGTCAATTGTATAACGAAACGATATTGCGTTCCTCCCGACCAGAGTCGGCGATCGATCACTTTGAGCCAAACTGATTCTTACTACCTCATATATTAGACTAATACCTTAATTGATTAATCTACGACTAGGGTATTAATACCTTGATTGAATAATTTGGGACTAGGGGTGGGTTCTCATAGGGTAAACTATCAATTAATTTAGGACTAGGGGTGAGTTCTCATAGGGTCAGCCACAATAGATGGCAGCGCCTATTTGATAATTTACAACATATGGGTAATCTGTTGCGACATATGAAAATCCATTTGATAATTTACAACAGATGGGTAATCTGTCACAACAGATGACTTAATCTGTTTGATAATTTACATCATATTCGTAATCTGTTATTACCTAATCTGATTGATAATTTACAACAAATGAGAAATCTGACGCAACATATTGAACATTTATTTTTTATAATTTCAATTGAGTTCATGTGTTAGACTCCTAATTGATTAATCTAGGACCAGAGGTGAGTTTTCACAGGGTCACCTCTTAGAGTACTCGGTCAACTACAACTTCAATTGTTTTTATATGATTTTAAAAATTACACATATATTTTATGATTTCAAAAATAATTAGATCATTTTGGACCAAATTAACATTTTCAAAACTACTTGTAATTCTTTTCCAAAATATAAATCAACCCATACAAAATGTTTCATCATTTTAAATCTCGAGGTCTGGTTCTTTATCTCTCATTCTCACTTAACAATATAGTACAAGTAATAACTACTCAACAAATTTGCTCAACCCTCCATAACAGATCACTTTTCTTCTCATTTTCAACTACATAGGTGCTATTTTTGACATTATTCTTGCTTGTATCAGTCATTTTCTTTGTCTTTATGGGCAACAGAGTTCGAGAAGAGCTCTATATTTGTTTTTTTCTAAAAAATAAGGTTTTTAAAGTTAATAATAAAAAATAAAACTTTTAGTTGTATTATCTTCGAGAATGGGTTTACAATTTTGAGTTTTAATGGTAAAATCGTAGGAAGAACTCGAGAAATCCATAGTTTCCATCGCAGTGTTCCGTTGACTATCGTGGTATAGTTGGATGGTGTTGGTAGTGGTGGTAGTGGTGGTGGTGTTTGTGTTGTCGTGGTAGTACCACTGGTGGCATTGGTTGGTGGTATTTGTGGTGATGTTGGTATTCGTGGTGTTTATTCATTTGTTGGCATTGGTTGGTGGTGTTTGTGGTGGTGGCTATTGGTGTGTCGATATTCATGGTGTTTGTAATGTATTTTTTAAAATCTATGCATACATCAACTGTAATGTAATTTTTGTTTTTCTTTATCTGCAGATAAAACATGTCTCCCAAAAGAAAAGAAAGTGAAAGTGGATCAGCGTTTGACCACTAAAAAAAGGCTACAGTACAGAGGGATTCGGAGGAGCTTCCTAAACAATCTCAGTCAGGGAAAAGTAAAGCTGGGGAGAGATGTAAAAACAACGTTGAGGGAGGTGGACAAGGGTCCGTAGATGGTGATGAAGAAAATGAAAATGAGAAAGAGGAGGAATTGGAGAGTCAGAAAGAGAAAGAGGACCACATTATACGACTTTCCTTGGGCTTTCATGATAAAATTAATCACTAATTTTACTCATCCATTAATTTATATTGAATATAGTTATTATGATTTTTTTGCGCTTACTTCCTGTTTACACTTTTTAGGCTTTGGCATTTGAAGCCATTCCTTCCCTCCGAAAGCAGTTAGTGGATTACCCGGACGAGGTTTCTCATCCAAGGATATTTAGGTGGTTGGCTGCAAAGAGAAACACCAATATTAAGGAGGCTGATCTCTTTAACCCTTCGGATGATGCAGTACGTCTTCTTCAAGTAAAATAATTCTACTCAAAGATAAGAAAGATATTGAACAGATGTTATATCTGGTGCATGAAATGTTATATCTGATGCACCAGATAGGACATCTGTTGCGATGGGGTATATCTTGCATCAGATTACCCATCTGTGTCTTTGGTTCTCTGAACCCGACTCCTAAAAGATTAACCATCTACTACAAATTATGCAATAGATGTTTAATCTGATTACATATCGTTCATCTGTTGCGACGTACAGATAATTTATTGTATAACAGATTACCTGTCTTGTGCAACTGTTGCAATAGATGATTGATATTTTGCATCAGATTCTTCATGTGTTGCTCCGTTTCTCTGAACTAGACTCAAACGTATTTTAACCATATACTGCAAACTATGCAACAGATGGGTCGTCTTTTTAAAAAAATGTAGCCCAACTGTGAAAATTATTATATTATATGATTTAAATGCATCTATCTTTTTTTTTTTTTATAGGTTGTGTATCCATGGATCGTTCCTACTTAGGAGGTGTCGGTGATGACTTCTTATATTACTCTTGGTCATGTTGATACTATTGCAGAACCAACGGTGGAGTTAATAAAGAAGGAATTGGCCGGAGCAACAACCATAAGAAGAGTAGTTAGGCAAGGTCAGCCTAATGTTGAGGCTCTTCATGACCAACCTTTAACTAAGGCAGATCCGAGTGCTTCATTTGGTAGAGTTATTGGTGTTGGTGGCAGGCATGCTGATGCTGCTACCAAAGAATAAATATGTTTGAAAACACCCCTTTTCTTCCTTACACAGGTCCCTCTCATCCCTCTTCACCCTCGTGTTCTCGTTGCGAATGCAATGAGTGCAAGGACAGACAGGATAAACTCTTTGAAAAAGTAGAGGCTATCTGTAAAGTTATCGAGGAATTCAAATCCAAGAGGTGTGTCATACCATCTAAGAAGGTGAGGGAGCCACACACTCCTACAACATTGGTTAGGAGAAAGAAAAAAGCAATTAGAGACGTACTCTCCGCTTAGAAATCAAAAGAAATTGCAATTCCTCCCTCTTCAAAAGCTGTTAAAGTTCAGGGGCCAATCAAGAAGGTGGACATATATACGGAACTTGGTGTCGAAGAGAAGAGGGATCTGCGACAAGCCAAAAATGCCAAGCCAGGTGCACCAGGTTACCCCAGGCCTCTCTTTCCCTCCTAAGACTTCCAAACTATGACTGATATGCGTATGCCGTTCGAGGACAAGGCAATTTTACTTTTCCTAACCTAGCTTTTCTAATCTAACCCATTAAGAAGAAGTTACGCAACAAATTTCACATTTGTTGCAACAGATGGGTATACTGGTGCAACTGGTTATGGTTCTATTGCAACTTATTATCCATCTGTTGCATAAGTTGCGTTGGATTATTGATTCAGAGAACCCTATGCAACAGATGGACCATCTATTACATTTTTACAATTACTAACCTATTTAAAAATTGACTTCTTATCTCACAGCATGTTGACATAATTCTCTACCTCATGAGAAAAAGGCAATTAATGTACCGGGAAGCTTATGACGCTGCTGATAGGATAATGGACCTCGACTTCTATAAGAAGCTCAAGGATAGGTACGATTAACTCAATGGAGAGGCGTCAGCCCTTGGCGTGGGACTTGATTTCCTAGTTCCTGCGTTGGTCTTGGATGAAGAAGAAACGTTAAGATATATTAGAGGGGACAGGACAAATCCACATAACAAGAGCTGGACCGAGGAAAAAAGGATTCTTGCAGTCAGTAGCATGAAGGGCATGCATTATCGGGCTATTGAAATACTACTCGAAGAGGGAAAGATCAATGTTTATGACTCCAACGTACCTCTCATCGATGATTTTGATCTTTTTCTCCTCGTGGAGTCACTGATGGTGCTATTTCCTATCTTGTTGAGAGAGAGTAAACTGATGAATCATTTGCCAAAGGAAGTATTGATGAAGAAATCATGGGATTTTGAAGGTCAAAACAGGGGAATGATCCTTCCAAAAGATGATGCCGCTAAAGCGAGCGGCTCGCACACTCTTGCACACATCGAATATTTGCTGACTGGTACAGAAATAGCTGAGCCAACAATTTTTCTGTGCGACAACGCTGTGGAAAACCTGCAAGAGGTCTAGGCTTATGGGGTACTAACTGGACCCTTGAAGCCTGTGTATATAGAAGAGCCTGTGAAATAGAAATTTTTAATTTCAAGTCACCCTTCACTTTATTACATGTACATGTAGTGACAATAATTTTTTTTCTAATGAGAGTTGAGTTTTTTATAATGCAATAGATTAGATTGTCAATCTGTTGCAACAGTGGAAAGACCTATTTGAATAATCTAATAATCTAAGTCTAATTTGTTGCAACAGTGGGAAGACCTGTTTGAATAATCTAATAATCTAAGTCTAATTTGTTTCAATAGTGGAAAGACCTGTTTGATAATTTTTATAAATAATCTAATAATCTAAGTCTAATCTGTTGCAAAAGTGGGAAGACCTGTTTGATAATTTCCACAGATGACCTAAATTTTACAACATATGCCTAAATATTTTTGATATTTTCCAATAGTTACGCTTGAATATCCATGTGCTTGTCGACAACTAACACTAAATGTGCCAGGACTGACACTAACACATTTGATGCCTATTTTATTTTACGTCTTTAAAATGAACATGTCTACTTGATGCCTACTTTATTTTAGGTGTTTGAACTGAACACCATCGAAGGGTTGCGCCTTTTTTATTTCAATTCACTTTAACCTTTTAAACGTAGTGGCAATTTTTTATGTCCAACAAAAGTTGAATTTTTATAATGCAACAGATTCTCCATCCGTTGTAATAGTTATCCTACCTGTTTTGACATATAGTTTATCTGTTGCAATAGGTTGGTCATCTATTGCATTATCTCGATGTTTTTATCTAAAATCCATCTATTGCAACAATG
>NC_061119.1:22063961-22097366 GCF_002878395.1 Capsicum annuum
TTTTTATAATGCAACAGATTCTCCATCCGTTGTAATAGTTATCCTACCTGTTTTGACATATAGTTTATCTGTTGCAATAGGTTGGTCATCTATTGCATTATCTCGATGTTTTTATCTAAAGTCCATCTGTTGCAACAGTGGAAAGACATGTTTGATAAATTCCAACAGATAACCTACCTGTTGCAACATATGTATAAATCTGTTCGATTATTCCAATAGATGTGTCATTTGTTGCAACAGATAAAGTCCATCTGTTGCAACATATGTCTAAATTTCTTCTTTTTTTCCCAATAGATTTGTCATCTGTTGCATTATCTTGATGTTCTTATCTAAAGTCCATCTGTTGCAACAGTGGAAAGACCTGTTTGATAAATTCCAACAGATCACCTACCTATTGCAACATATGCCTAAATCTGTTTGAATTTTCTAATAGATGTGTCGTCTGTTGCAATAGATACATTATCTGTTGCAATATTTGAATCTAGTATTCCTTTTTAACTAATAAGTTCAAATCTAAGGAATAAATAAAATTCGTAGACAAAATAAAATAAATCAAAGCCTTCATAAATTAGCTGAAATAAGTCAACGAATAAATGAAATGTAAAAAAATTGTTATGGGTACAGATCTCAACAAATACATCAACAACAATTTAAGTATACTACCAAGGATTTCTTTGACAGGCTCAAGCTATAAAGATCTACTCAGTATGGATAAGTTGTTCTTCATCCGTTGCTATGTAATTCGGCTTTGCTCGTCGTGGATCTTTATTGTCTCTTTCGTATGGTTTCTGCACTTTTTGTTCTCCGTATTTCCATAAAAAGAGTAGAATATTGTCAATGCTGTTCAGCAGTAGCTTCTTCTACATCCACTTAGAAAGCCAGAATTGGTCAATGCTAATCATGGAGATACAACAAAATGGAAAATGATAACTCATCTCTTCTAGCAAATCAAATAGGTCTTTCTCTCATTTTAAATTATCCAAAATATATTATATTTCTGTTGCGATAATGAATCAACTATTGGGACAAGTTTCTACATGAGGAAGACCCTGTGTGATAATTTCCAACTGATGAACCATCCGTTGCAATATATGAATCATTTGTTGCAGCAGATAGGTCATTTGTTTGTAAAAATAAAAGCTGTACGAAGAGCTGTTTGATTTGGTAAAATAGACGAGACATATGTTGCACCAGATAAAGTATCTGGTGCAACAAGTTAGTCAACTATTGCAACAGATATATATATCTGTTTGATAATTTTCAGCAGATGTGTCATCTGTTGAAACAAATATGTGTTTGTTTTGTCAGTTGGAAGACATATAATATATTCACCTTCTTCAGCTCGTGCTGCTCTTCTATTGATATTGTACGTTTCTCAATGCAACCCATAGATAGAGGAGTTGCAATTTTGCTTTTTTGGATGCCTGATAATGCCCTGGAAATCACTCTTCTTCTCCTCTTAGCCCAATCTCTAATGGATCGGATGGAAATAAAATCCTCTTTGATGGAATGAGACCCCTCTAAAGTGTCAATTCCTATACAGAAGCAGTTAATGTATTAATAGCATTAATCACTGCATCATGTTTTGCCCTGTAGTCTTGACATTTGTATGCAGAACATTCACTGAGAGAGGCAAAATATGTATAATCAGTATGATCATACACATAATAGTTTGCTTTAAATACTGTAAGAGCAGTATCATTAGCACCAATAGCAGCACCACTACCACCACCAACAGCACCATCAACAACAACAAGCCCACCCTCTAAAATTGTTTTTCTTGTAATGGTTGTTGCTCCAAACAATTCTATTTTTATTTTTTCTATGACCTTAGGGTCCGATAAAGTTTGCACAGACCGTAAAGTAAGAAAAAATGGCATCTTCAACTCTCAACTGGTCAGAACTAGTGATGGATGCACATTCTAACATAAATCATTACATATATTAGAATGATGATTAAATCATTCAAAAAAAATATTAATTAAAAGAAAAAATTAATTATAATTACACATACTGCATCCTTTGGGGGGTTGAAGAGATCAAGAATTTTGTATTTTTATGAGTTTTGGCCGACAACCATCTCAAGATTCTTGGACAGAAAACTCTTTCCTGGTAGTTCACTTGTTGTCTCAAATAAGGAATGGCTTCAAACGTTCAAGCCTATAAAATAACACCAATAAATCAAAACAATTATTGAGCAAAGAAAATAAATGATATCATAATAGAAGAAAGAAATATTTACCATGAAAGCCCATGGAAAGCCATATAAGTTGATTATCTTTGGCGCTAACGGAGTCAACAAATATTTGACAGTGATTTTGAAGCTTTCATACCCCCATGGATAGCTGTTAAATGCCTCAAAATCCTCAGAGAGCTTTATTAAACCGAGGCTTATATTTTTTTTTAACGTCTCTCGCCCCAATAATATTATGTACAAACCAAACCAAGCACAATGACTGCTTGTGCTTTTTTGAAAGTCCTTTACCTTTCAACGCTTCTATCAAATTTTTGTTTATGAAGCTTGGACTAACAATGGACACCAGATTATCACGATCACACGACTTGCCTTTGCCTTTTTTGGGTGTGCGGGGTATTTTTTGGGTTAGAATAAGTATAACTTGAGAAGGAGGATAACATTTTAGTCCAGTAACTATGGAAAACTCCTTCCAACCAAAACAAACAGGCATGCCACAGTAATTTATCCACACCTCATCCATCTTATCTTTATTTTCCTACATTAACCTATGCTTGAGAAATTCATATACCATTTTCATTTGGAAACGAGCATTGTTGTCATTCGGCAAATCAAGCTATTTCCCAAAGCAGTTGTCCCTGAAATAAACATCCAATTTTTGTTCTCGAAGTATTTTTTTGAAGGCTTCAAAATATTTTCCCATGGCTGAATTAACCACAAAATCACCCGTTAAATCTGCGGCACCATCGTACTGTATTCTCATAAGATAACGATCAATTACGAAGGCTTTGACCAACTCTTTGGTGGAAGGACTATTAGCATCTGCATCATCTCTTTTGAAATATTCCTCCTCCCCATGTTCATCATATTCTGCTCCCGATTGAGATAACGCTTGTAAAGCAAGCTCATAGAGTGGTAGATGTAGCCTAGCTGCTTCACTTGTTCCTTTACTTGGACTTAATTCAGTTTCTATTCTTTTTGGAACCATATTATCTAAAATTAATAGGAACATAAAATAATATAATATTGTTGATTAATGCATCATTAAAAAAGGATAGCAGTAAATCAAAAAAGCAAAACAGTAAAATAACAATTGCAACAGATCACCGATCTGTTGCACCAGGTAGTATATCTGTTGCGGTATATAACCAAACTATTGCAGCGGATGAGTAATCTGTTGCAACAATACAAAACATACCACTCATCTTTTAAGATAGATGAATGGTATGTTCAACAGATCACACAACTGTTGTGACATCATCTGTTGTAACATATGAGTGATCTGTTGGAACAGTTAAATATTTTGTAGCAATGACTGAGTAATCTGTTATGACAATACAAAACATATCACTCATCTTTTGAGAAAGATAAATGGTCTGTGCAACAGGTCACGCATCTGTTGCATCACATGAGTGATTTGTTGGAACAGTTATCAACGGTCAATATTATTTAGATTTCTTCCAACATAGGGTCATCTATCGCGATAGATGAATGATCAATTAGAAAAATCAAGTCTTGAATTTTTCTATAGGAAGAGTTGGTAGGATTTTATCCAACAGGAGGTTCATCTGTTATATCAGATCATTAATTTGATGGTTCTTCCATTCCACCAGATGGTTAATTAGTTGCATCAGATTTTTTATCTGAAGCTTAATCTATTGCAACATATGGTAAAGCTGTTGCATCAGATTATTATTCTGTTGTATCAGAATTATAATCTGATGGTTTCTCTGGTGATCAGATGGTTGATCTGTTGCATCATATAATAAATCTGTTGCATCAAATGGTTAATATGTTGCACCAGATGGGTAATCTATCAGAGAAAATAGTAGCACGATTTTGTTAAATAAAAATCATAATTTCACTATTTTTACCAAGAACAAGAACAGAACAAATCAAACCAAATTGTCCTTTTATTTTTATAAACACAAACAATAAAAATAAAACTTCAAAAAAATACAACAAACAACAAAATATCATAATTTACTTCAAAAAGAGAAAAGAAGAGAAGAAATACCAGAAATTATGGTTTATTCAGGCAGCATTTCAAATTAGTGCAACAAATATTGAAATTGTTAACCAATACTATAAGAGAAGTTGGCTCAAGTTCCTCGTTTTCTTTAAAATTAAAAAGGCCCTAAATTTTTACCTGTGAAAGAAGAAAAGGATCGATGAAGAATTCAAAGCTGTTGTGGCCGGAGAGCAAGGCTGTCACATCGATTGAAGTAAAAAAGAAACTGGAATCCCAACTACTTGTAGTCGGATGTTGAAGTCGCTGAGGATTGAAATAAGAAATTTGTAGAACAGTTGATTGGGAGAGAGTCGAGGGAAGATATCGAGAGAGGAATGAGAGACAGGTTGATTGAATTGAAGAGGGGAACTCGAAGCCCAAATATTTGTCGTTGGAGGTTGAAGGGAGAAATTTTGCAGAACTATTAGTTGGGAGAGAGTTGAGAGAAGCTGTCGAGAGAGAGGAGAGAGTGGTTGATTTGGATTGAAGAGGGTGTGGGTTGGGTTGATTTGTATTTTTGAAAAGATTAGAAAGTTTTGAAAATATTATTCAAGTCCACAATTAACTTGATCAAGTTTCCTAATAATGTTTGATCCTATCTGTTGGTCAATGTCACTAATCCGTCATTCAAGACTTAAAAGACACCTATTCTTCAATTTTCTCAACTGTTACATTATTAGTAATTATAAGTAAGACACACATTTTTCAGTTTTTTTTCAATGTTCGGATTTATTTTTTAAATTTTAAATTTGACAGCAAGCTTTTTTTTTTTCGAAAAAGAAATTGCCTTCAAACATCGTACATTAATGTGCTTTTTCCTTTTCTTTTAATCTTCTTTTTTAATCTGTAATTTATTTTTTTGTTAAAAAAGGGTTAAAAAAATTAGAATAACAAATTACATTTTAAAAAAGAGGGGGAAAAATAAATCCTAAATAAACTAATCCATCTAAATTTATTAATAATATTGAAAAATTATATATAATAATGCAGAAATTTAAATTCTAATAGAAGTGAGTATATACAACACCTTCCATAGGAATAGTGATGAGCAACGTCAAAGTATCTTTTTAAGAAGAAATGGAATACAGCGAGTGTCTGAATACTTGCATATACCTGACACATACATTCTTCCTTGAAAGCAATTTCTCAAATTTTCATAGTGCACAATTTATATCTATCTCCACTACTTTAGTCCATAAAAAATTCATCAAATTGACATGAAAACTTTTCAATTTCTATTTCTCACAAAATTCAATTCCGCTTTGCTTAAAAATATATGAAATTAGATCACAAAATTGATTTTTTGAGCAAAATTCAATGAATTTTCGAAGATCGAAAAAGAAATTATGGAAAGAAGATTCACTTTTTGAAAAATCAATGGAGAGTTTTGAGGGGAAGAGAGGTTTTCTTCAAATGGATATATGATACTTTATCGGTTGTAAATCTGTGGAAGTTTTAAATGGTCAGTTTTCTTGAGAAAATTAAGTAGGAGGTGACAAAAGAGTCTTTAAATTAAAAATGGTGAAAACTTTGACCAACTAAGGTCAAAGTTTCATTTAAATTGTGATTAAGTTAATTAAGGTGTAAAGTGTAATTTTTAAAAACTTTTAAATTTTGACAGCAAGCTTTTTTTTTCTAAAAAGAAATTTCCTTCAAACATCGTATATTAATGTGTTTTTTCCTTTTCTTTTAATCTTCTTTTTTAATCTGTAATTTATTTTTTTGTTAAAAAAGGGTTAAAAAAATTAGAATAACAAACTACATTTTAAAAAAGAGGGGGAAAAATAAATCCTAAATAAACTAATCTATCTAACTTTATTAATAATATTTGAAAAATTATATATAATAATGCAGAAATTTAAATTCTAATAGAAGTGAGTATATATAACACCTTCCATAGGAATAGTGATGAGCAACGTCAAAGTATCTTTTTAAGAAGAAATGGAATACAGCGAGTGTCTGAATACTTGCATATACCTGGCACATACATTCTTCCTAGAAAGCAATTTCTCAAATTTTCATAGTGCACAATTTATATCTATCTCCACTATTTCAGTCCATAAAAAATTCATCAAATTGACATGAAAACTTTTCAATTTCTATTTCTCACAAAATTCAATTCCGCTTTGCTTAAAAATATATGAAATTGGATCACAAAATTGATTTTTTGAGCAAAATTCAATGAATTTTCGGAGATCGAAAAAGAAATTATGGAAAGAAGATTCACTTTTTAAAAAATCAATGGAGAGTTTTGAGGGGAAGAGAGGTTTTCTTCAAATGGATATATGATACTTTATCAGTTGTAAATCTGTGGAAGTTTTAAATGGTCAGTTTTCTTGAGAAAATTAAGTAGGAGGTGACAAAAGAGTCTTTAAATTAAAAATGGTGACAACTTTGACCAACTAAGGTCAAAGTTTCATTTAAATTGTGATTAAGTTAATTAAGGTGTAAAGTGTAATTTTTAAAAAATTTTAAATTTTTTAAAAGTCCTCCAACTCCAAATTTCAAATTTTAGAATTTCCCCCTTTTCTTATCTTTCAATCTTTCTTTTTTTTTCTTTCTCTCTCCAAATTGCTTCTTCCCATCTTCTTCTTCTTCTTCTTCTTCTTCTTCTTCTTCTTCTTCTTCTTCTTATTTTTTTCTCTCTCTAGATTTTCCTCTTGTTCCATCCTCCTTCTTTTTCTTTCTCTTTTCATTTCGTTCTTCTTTCTTTTTTAATTTTCATGGACTATTTTTAAAAAAAATTGAAAAGTTTGAAAAGAAAATTTTTGATTTATTTTTAAATGAATGAAGAAATAATTCAGCAAATTCAGCAACTACGAGAGTTTCTTCAACAACTACAGTAATTGCTACAATAATTATCAAAGTTGCTGCAACAACTATCAAAGTTGTTGCAACAACTATTGAAATTGCTACAGCAACTTTGACTATTGGTGAAGCAATTTCGATTGTTGCTGCAACAACTTTGATACTTACTTAATTTCTGGAAAAAATCTGATTAGAGGAGGAACCCATGAAAAATTGATATTTATGGTAAAAATAGAGGTGGTGGTGTTGATGGTGACGTCGAATGAGAAGATGACATTTGTTGTGGCGTTGATAGCGACGGTGGTGGAGGAGAAAAAAGAAAAATAGGCGATAGTTATGTAGAGGGAGGAAATAATGGTGAATATGAAAGAGGTGGCAATAGTAGTGATAGTGATGGTGGAGGAAAATGAGGTGGCGGCCGCAGCGACAAAAATGGTATGAAGGAGGAGTGATGGTGATGGTGTAGGAATCTTCGTGTAAATATGGTGTAGGAATCTTTGTATAAATAATAAAACTTGAGGGTTTTAAAATTAGTGTCATTAACACTAATCTTAAAATTGTCACCTGTACTCAATATTTAAGACTTGTGTCACTCTTTTTTAGTTTTGAAACATTTTTGTCACCCTTTTTTAATTTACCCAGTTTTTTTCTAAGAACTGAACACTTATTTTCAAATAATTTTTTTGTAACTATTAATTTTATTTATTTATTTAATACTGATTTTTATAGTGTTGACATGTGACATTTTTTCCTACCCTATTATATATATATAGATATCGCTTATGGTAGTTTAGTATAGATGAGTAAGTTGATTGATTGTTGTGTTTTAGATACTCTTTGTCAAATTATTCGTCTCCAAACTTGTTAATTTGATTGCAGCTTCTTCTGGTCATACAATGTTCTAGTCTATGATAAAATACAAAGGGGTCATACGGTGTGAGGTATAGGTTATAATAGTCCCGCGATAAATTATGAGATTATTTTATCCCATGTTTGGTTGATGGGATAAGTTAGTCAAGGGATTACTTATCCTACCATTTGTGCCTTAGTGATGGGATAAGCGATCCAATACATATGGTGGGGTAACTAATTCTGAAATAATTAATCCTGAAATTAATTATTCTAGGATAATTTATTTCCAACCAAACAACCTCTAAGGGTTTAGGCAATATAGTCCATTAGATTTTTTATCCCTCGTGTAATACATAAATTTATATAGAAATTAAAACTTTTATATAATTTATAGGAAAAGTTATCATTTCCACCCTGAACTATATTCGAAAAGTCGAAGACACATCTAAACTATTAGGGTGATCTATCACACACCTATACTATATAAAATTGAATTTTTCTACACCCTGCAAAGTATTATACCACTTGCATGAGGTCCGGTGTTTCATACGTACCTGAAATGTCAGCGCCACATCAGCATAATATGAAAAAAAAAATAGATTTATTATATTCACAATTTTTTCTTTCTTTTTTAATTTAAACTTTTTTTCTTTTATATCCATCACAAAAACCTCCATTGTTATGGTATATATCATCATAGTTGTACCATCAATTAATCACCACCATAAACTTTATTCCACCAACAAAGTTATCATAATAATCAACTTCTTCTAACCATGTTGTTCATCCGTAACCCATCTCCTTTTTTTTTAAGAAAAAAAAACTTCTCTTCTTCTTCATTGATTTTTTTGTGAGGCAAGAAATCTTTTCTTTTGAAATGAAGGAAGAGATATGTGGAACAAATCTAACAAAGATATTAAAAATTTAAAATTTGTTAGTTAGAAGATTAATGGTGATGGGTTAGATAATTAATCAATGGTACTGTGATGGTAATTAGTGGTGATAAATGAAATTGGCATTGATTCAGGCGGGGTGGGCGATGGGGGTGCGAAGAAGGTGCATTAATTGGGAGTGGGGTTGGAGTTTGGGGGTGGTGGCGTTGAAAAAGATATGTTAGTTGGGGGTGGTGGCGTTGAAAAAGATATATTAGTTGGGGGTGGGGTTGGAGTTTGGGGTGGGGGTTCTGAAGAAGAAGATGGCTTGGCCGTGGAGGAGGGGAGATGTGACTCTGGGGGCTGAGGGAGGGGGTGGTGAGGGAACATTTTAATTTTTACTTATTTTTTCTTTAATTTATAATTTAGACGTGCTTTTTTTAACTTAAATAATTATTTTTTTCACGTCAGATTTAGGGGGTAAAAAATTTACTTTTAAGTAGTGTAGGTGTGCATTAGGTCACTTCAATAGTTTAGGTGTGTCTTTGACTTTTCGGGTATAGTTTAGGGTAAAAATGATGAGTTTACTACATCAAAAAAGATTGACAAAAATCAGCAAAAATACCAATAAGAAAAGGTTTCATTCCACAAAATCTATGATAAAAGCTTCTGCAATGAATTATATTCAAATTTAAATAACATAAGAACATACAAACTTAAATTATAGGGATGGTGGCGAGGTTGTAAGTACATTGGGATCTAAACAGAGCTTCACCACTATGGCCCGTAGAAAATGAGTCATTCATCGAAGCTGTCCTCGGAGCCAGCATTGTTCGGCGTCTAGGCCTTGGAATAGAAAGTTGAAGTCATTTCTAAGCTCGAGAAGATCGTGGTTCTTAGCAGTCTGCATCTTTCTTACATTCCTCAAGTTGAACACCCTTCATGATACTTTTTATTTTGTGAGTAAAATTATCTTGTTGAAGAAGATGGGGTGTAAAATAAATCAAAACGCTACTTAAATAGACCAATATAGTGTTCTATCATCCAATTGGAGATCAACACATATGTGTCTATGTTAGTCGGGGAGGTGGCATATAGAAATCAAAAGGCGCGTCAGTCGAGAGGTTAGTGTTGTCATTTTATTTCTACATAATTAATCACGCGTCATGATTACAACTTAGTTGTTGGCTTTGCTTAGGCTAGGATTTTGAAATAGACGATTACTAAAGTCTATTATGTATTGAGGGTTGATGAACCACACTTCAGCATAGATGATATGGATAGTTTAGAAGCAACTAATCCAATCCGATGATATGCAATAAAAAAAGGTCGAATAAAACTGAACTGCCATTAATTTTCAAAACATTATAGTGGATTCAACAAAATAAAGATATAACGACATCCTATTTTGCATTTAAGCTACATGTTTTTCCTTTGTCCTTCTTTTTTGCACAAGGGGCATTTGTGCCTCCTCTTGATTTTCTTGACCATTTCGTGAAACCCTTGATGCAAAGAACCTTCCTCCTCTATAGCGTTAGATCGTAGTCGGGCAAAAGAACATTCATGTCTAAAATTTGGAGAGGACATTCCACTCTTCCTCCATAAATCAGTAAGGAGTAGCCGTAGATATTTAAGCCATACCCTTTGTCGTACTTCAATCGAAAAGCTTCAATCCTATGATGGCATGGTATTTTCTCCAAGTCATAATGTCTTCAAGAACATGACCTCTTCAACAGATTGACTTTGACGATACGACCATACCCAATGATGGTGAATTATTCTTCTCTCCCTTTTAGGATGGCAATAAATAAGGTGTCACCCTCAGTAATGTTCTCCCTAATAATATTTTCATAAGAAGGAATGAAAGTAGTACCACCCTTGCTCACCCTTGCATAATACTCTCTGAATTTTCTGGCAAACCTCCAAGCACTTGATTGAAGACAGTATACACGAGATACTCCATTTCATCCCTTAACATTGAGTTAAGAGACTCGACAATATATGTGTTCTACCTTGGGACATTTTTCTTGAAACTCTATAAAGTGACCTTTAAACACCTTCAAATTGTATGCATTGGTTGCATTATAGTACACATGGAGATAAGCCGAGCAGCAATAATATTTTTGAATATTTTTGCCAAGATTCCTAGTACAATGTTTTCACGACCTGGCTCGGGGATAGTACCATGATGGACATCACTAACCAACCAAGGTTTGAGATGGCCCCTTAGTTTTACGTCATGAGCATAGTAATATAATGAAACTTGCAGAAGCCAACTCCATTAAAAAGGGAATTCAATATATCATTATAAAAAAATTCATAATCCAAAATCTAAATAAAAAATGATAACCCAATACCATCTACAAAGCCTCTATCCATAGAATACCAATCAAGTTGGGACATGACCCCGACTATGCCGAAGTGTAATACCCCAAAAAATTGAAACCAATGTTAGCACCATGTTTCAAGTTCATGCATAGTACATTATCATTCTTTTATAGTTTTCTGAGTTATTTTGAGGTATATTAAGGCCCCAAATAACTCTCAGCTATTAGACGAATCAAAATAATCCTTACCGATTAGATTTCTTATAAGAATGTTGCTTTAGTCAATTTCAAATGATCATATCTTTTATTATACTCAGAATTTTCCATCTCAAGACCACCCAAGTTGTTGGAAATTAAATTATCTTTTCAATAATACCAATTTCACCTAAATTCGATACTCGGGTGAGAATTTATGGCCCTTTTAGTGCAAAGCAGTAGCCCAACGCGATAAGGCCGCATCGCAGTGATGGCCAATTTCACGTTCGTCCTTTTCTAGTGTGTCACCATGGTAAGAATCACATTGCACAAAGGGGAATTTTTTTAGTTGTCAATTCTAGTGAGGTACCGCGATTACCATCGCGTTGCGCCAAAGTTCCAGTCCGCAGTCGTTTGTTTTCAGAGGCATAATGTGATAGCATCGCGTCGCGCTGATGGACAAAATAGGGATTGTCCTTTTTCCAGTGGCCCAATGTGGTTGTACTGCGTCATTCCATTAAGTAAAATCAAGATTTTGGTTCGTAAGTTAATTTTTCAGGAACCGTTTGGTCATTTCCCAAAGCCCCAAATCCGTCCAAACACGGGATTTAAGTCCGAATAGAGCATTAATTGCTTATTATTTCACAATTCTCTCAAATTAAACTAATTTTCTTTAAAGAAAAAAAATCCTAACCTTCAAACTTAAAGATCAAATTTCAAGAATTCACCATCAATTCTCACAAATTCGTCAACTCAAGCATGTTAAGTGTTTATTCATGGGTCCATTTCACCCATAGAGTCCAGGTACCCCAATTAAAATTTAAAGTTGTGATCTTTATTATTTACCATGATTTTAAATTATGATTTTAACCATGAATCTCTATGAATCTTGATTTTATACCATACTTACATGAAATTGTTATTGTTTTAACAAACCCCACATGTATTAATGTTGTTATTCACTGATTTAAATCATGATTAAGGATAATTGATGTCGAAATCATGTTATTTCTTCAAGTTTTATACTATTCCCATGATTAGCTTAAACTATGAATGCCAAGTGTTTGATGAAATGCCTACAAGAGTAAATTTTGAATAAATGCTTTTATATTATGTCTCCAAAGTTTGGTACTATTTTACTATTACTGCTATCGAGTCCTGGGGGTTATAAATACCCAAATCCATAGCTATTTATTTAGTCTCAATATCTTTAAAACAGTTACAGAATATGTTATGAGCATTATTAGTTCAGCCAGTTATCATAATCAGTTAAACTAAACTTAGATCAGTTCAATATTTCGAGTCAGTTCAGTTGAGAGTTGGATTTAGCACTGGGCAACCCCAGGCATACAGGCTCACCTGCCAGTTAAGGGTGTGACCTTTAGTAGCAGTCCCTGTATTCAAAAACTATATACATAATGTAGGTTGAGATATTAACCTGCCTGTTTAGGGTAACCCTTAGTCCTTTGGGACAACAGTTAAGTAGATCCACACACCCAATGTTAGTACCCGTGGCATGGTACTGACACCCTTCTAACTCGGGTCATAGGTTGGACCCCAAATTTGCTCATTAGGGCATTTCGGTTAGATGATAGCTCCCATAGTCTCAGTCCAGTCATCAATTCAGTGATTTAGTTTTAGATTTGCTTGACCATAGCATACAGATATCAGTTATTCAGTTATTGGTATTCAGTATTTCAGATTTCAGATTATATTCAAAACATGTTTTATGCTTGGTCATGCATCTTCAGCACTTACAGTTTCCATGTATTCTATTTAGTATGTCATGCTATATATATTCAGACATTTATTATTCATGTTCATGAAACCATGCACATTATCCTATCTCATTTAGCATACCAGTTCGTTCAAAGTACTGATCATATACTCTTTTCTTGTGTTATGATGTATCATATCATAGGTTTGGACGCTCAATTCCCAAATTCGCATAGACTCCCCAGATTATCAATAGTAGAAGTGGTGAGTCCTCATATTTTGAGGACGGATTATATTTACTTTCATTTTTTCAGTTCAGTAGTTAGTTGGGGCCTGTCTCATCAACTCTCATTCAGTCAGTTTAGAGGCTTTCGAATAATTCAGACAGTTAGTCAGTTCTCAAATTTCAGTTGTCATTGTTAGATGTTTTATCAGTATTATTAGTTTTGTTGATAGATTTTATTAGATTTACTACTTAAAACCTTATGGCATTCCTCATTTAAATTCCGGACATAACTTTTTGTTATCAGTTTTACTCAGTGCTCACAACAGGTACCAGCTCATGGGTTAGCTTGTGGTCCCTCAGGACTATAAGCATCATGTGGCGCCCAGGTACTCTCAGGGCGTTACATGAAGAATGGACCAAAACATGAAAAATGAAGAAATAATTGAAAATCAACAATGCCTTTCGGATGATGAAGGGCTCACCACTTCTCACCAACTATCCAATTGAGTAATGAACTACCTAATGTTGTACAGTGTCATAAGAAAAGACTCCAAACCTATATCATGAAATTATGTAGCGTCTAGAGATATTTAGTATGGTGTATACTGTCTTGCAACCTAGGAAAAGGGATAAGATATACATCTACCAAAAAAGGACAGTCATAAAACACATGTTCAGCAACCATACAAATAATAAAATGCAGGGGAAAGGGCAAGGAACATGAAAACATAACCATTTAAAACTTAGTCCTAAACAATGTAGCTATAAATTGACCTCCAGTAACCTACGGGCTATATGGGTATGGTTCCCCAAACAGGCGGGTCCCCAATCCATGTTAGCTCCATGGATCGAGGATCAAGCTAAAGTCACCAATAGACAGTAGCCTCCCAAAAATACAACTGCATAATACTGCTCAAAGCAAGCATAAAACAGTCATCCATATTTTAGAAAAAGATCTCCCCACATTGACAAATGTGGTTTCTATTGTTGGTCACAAGGAATACACCTTTTCGGTGAATCTACACAATTCCTTTAATCCCAATTAAATAGTTTTCACACACCATTAATCATAGAGTCTTATGTTAAGGTATTTCCATATTGGTATCGTCATACCAAGACTTGCAAGTCATTCCAATTGTGCCATACCGAGTTTATAAACCGTTTTAGACTCTAACTCCAAGTAAAGATCCATAACCATAGCCCTCAAGGGCATTCAAAAGTCATTTAAATGTTGTTAACAATTTATGATGTATACTGTTTCAAGAAAAGAAATAAATTCCATAAAATTCTCATTTAAAACAAAGTTATGAAGTGGGTTGAGTTTCATATATATATATATATATATATATATATATATATATATATATATATATATATATCATGCAAAAATCCATAAACTTGAGAAACCAAATTCACCAATTCCACCATGTTTGTGTATCACATTTTGGTTTAAAATCATCATTCATACATAGAAAATCCATTAATAGTAAGAGAGTTCCAATATAAGTAATTTACAATTAAAATCCTCCATCCTAGCTTTAAGCAACCATGATAACACATTAATAATTAAGTAATTATCATAATATAATAATAGTGAAAGTAGATGAGTGTTCAACATGCCTTTTTGATGCATAGAGCTTGAGTCTGAGCCTTAATTCTTGAAGAGAAACTCCTATTTTACTCTTTGAAGTTTAGGAAAATAAAGACGTTGTTAATTTTGAGCTATGGGGGTGGAAATTTCATTTAATATGTTTAGGATTTTGTTTAATAGGTAAAAGACTAGAAAGCCCTCGACCTAAACTGAAAAAAATAAAAAAGGCATTTCTAGGCCCTTGGGCATGGAACGCCCTTATCCTTCACTTCAAGGGCGTGGCACGCCCTTATCGCGGCACACCTAAGGTGTGGCACACTGCTATCGCGGTCCCTTACTGGTTCGGGGTCCCAAAATGACCCCAAACGTATTTCAAAATTTCAAAACTTTTCTTAATGGTTCCGTTATCAGCTCTTATCATAACCTAACTCAAAAATCACCATTAAATACAAAGAAGGTACCAAAATAAAATTGTCAAAAACTTTTGGGATATTACATTATCCCTCCCTCCTCCCCGAGATCATTTATCATTGAATGAGAACTTAAGACACTTTTAGCACGATGCAAAGAAGAACATAGAAGAATCTAATGCATGAATTCAAATAGATTTAGAGAAAGGTAGGATTCTCACCTCAAGCAACCTCGTTCGAAGATCGAAATAAAAAGGGTATCTAGCTTTTATGTTTTCTTTCGATTCCCAAGTAGCTTCCTCCACCTTTTGGTTCCTCCAAAGTAAATTTACCAAAGCTATCTCCTTGTTCCTCAAATTTTGAGCTTGTATGCCAAGGATTTCGATTGGAACTTCCTAACACAATAAGGAATCCTTTGCATAAATATTCTTAACGGGTACTACCAAGGAAGGATCAACCACATATTTCTTGAGCATAGACACATGATAAGCAAGTTGAACCGATGACAAGTTTGCCAGTAAGTTCAATTCATAAGCAACATTCCCAGACCTTCTTATAATCTGATATGGACAAATGTAATAGGGACTAAGTTTCCCCTTCTTCCCAAACCTCATAACTTCTTTCATAGGAGAGACCTCAGGAATACTTAATCATCGACCCCAAACTCTAACTCCCTTTGCCTTACATCCACATAGGACTTTGGGTAACTCTGAGCAGTCTTAAGCCTTTCCCAGACAATCTTGACTTTCTCCATAGCTTAGGGTTCCAAATCCAGTCTGAACAATCTAGTCTCACCTACCTCATACTATCCAATAGAATACCTACACCTTCTACCATAAAGGGCCTCTAAAGGGACCACTTGGATGCTTGAATAATAACTATTATTATATGCAAACTCTATAAGAGACAAATGATCAATCCAACTCCCCTTGAAATCAATCACGCATGTCCTTAGCATATCTTCCAAAGTATGAATACTTCACTCCGGTTGCTTATCCATTTGAGGGTGGAAAGTGGTAAATCTGAGTACCCAACCCCTTCTGAAAAGATAATAAAAAATAAGACAAAAATTACGTACCTCAGTTGAAAATAATATACATCGGGGATCTATACAACCGAAATATCTTCTAAACGAATAACTTTGCATAATCCTCCCCCGAGTAGTTGGTCCTCTCAGGTAGAAAGTTAGTAGACTTGGTCATTCTATCAACAATGACCTAGATGGAATCATACTAATTTTGGGACTGTAGAAGTCTGGTAACAAAATCCATATTGATCATCTCCCACTTCAACGGGGGTAAAACTATCTCTTAGGAGGTACCACCCGATCTCAAATGCTCTATTTTGACTTGCTGGCAAGTCATACATTTGGCAACAAAATTTGTTGTATCGCTCTTCATATTATTCCACCATTACATCTCTTTCAAGTTATGATACATCTTTGTCGATCCCAAATGAACTGCATATCTAGACATATGAGCCTCAGTCAGAATCCCCTTCCGCAACCCATCTAAATCAGGAATGCATAGTCTCCCATGGTAACTTAAAATAAAATCTCCCATAATTTCTAACGCCATATCTTTTTACTAACCCACACCATCCTTGATTTGCATAAGTATAGGATTATAGACCTGCTTCTCATTAACTTTAGCATCCAATAGATGATTTATCCACCTCTTGATCAACCACTCCCCTTCTTCTGAGTATAATAAGCGGACTCCCAGATTTGTTAATCGATAGATGTCCTTCACCAATCCTCTCTTCTCCTCCTCAACATGAGACAAGCTCCTTATGGACAAACTGCTAAGAGTATCAACAACAAGATTAGCTTTACCCGAGTGATAGTGCAGTCTCATGTCATAATCCTTAAGCAATTCGAGTCACCGCCTCTATATGAGGTTCAATTCCTTCTTGCGTGAACACATACTACAAGTTCTTATGGTCTGAGTAAATATCCACATATACCCAATACAAATAATGACACCAAATTTTCAATGCAAAAACTATAGTTTCTAACTCTAGATCATGAGTTGTGAAATTCGTTTTGTGCATCTTAAGTTGCCTGGAAGCATAAGCTACAACCTTTTCATATTGGATCAAAACACAACCAAGCCCCATATGGGACGTATCACAATGTACAACAAACCCCTTAGTACCCTCGGGTAGGGTCAAAATAGAATCAAAAATCAATCAATCCTTCAACTTCATAAAGCTGCCCTCACAAGCATCATACCATAAAAACTTTACCTTTTCAAAGTAAATCTGGTAAGCGGGGTTGCAATAGATGACAAATTCTCCACAAATCTCTTATAATAGCCTGCCAAACATAATATACTCCTAATGTCGGTTGCAGTTGTGGGTCTAGGCCATTTCTTTACCGTTCAATCTTTTGAGGATCCACCTTAATCCCTTCCGTAAAGATAGCATGCCTAAGAAAAGTCACAACACTCAACCAAAATTCACAATTAGAAACTTTCACATATAACTCCTAATCCTTAAGGGCCTGCAATACAATTTGGAGGGGATTGGCATGATCCTCCTCACTTTTAGAGTACACCAAGATGTCATTAATAAAAACTATGACGAACAAATCCAAAAATTGTCTAAACACTCGATTCATAAGGTCCATAAGAGCAGTCGGAACCTTAGTCAACACAAAGGACATAGCCAAAAATTCATAATGTCCATAATGAGTTTGGAAGGCCATTTTTGGGATATTATCTTCCCTAATCTTTAACTGATGGTAACCCGAATGGAAATCTATTTTTGAGAAATACTAAGCACTCTACAGCTGATCAAAGAGGTAATCAATCCTAGAAAGAGGATATTTATTTTTTGCGGTGACCTTATTCAAGTAATGATAGTCTATATACATTTGAAGAGATCCGTCATTCTTTTGCATAAAAAGCATAGGATCACCTAAGGAGAAATACTAGGATGGATAAAAACCCTTATCAAGGAGGTCTTTTAATTGCTCATTTAATTTCTTCAACTCTATTAGAGTAATCCTATATGATAGAATGGAGATAGGACATGTATCAGGTAGAAGGTCAATCCCAAAGTCTATTTCCCTATCAGGAGGAATTCCAAGAAGATCATCGGGAAAAACTTTGGGAAACTCATTAAACACAGGAACAGACTACACACAGGGACTTCTAGAGTTAAAATCTTTGACCTAAACTAAATGATACAAACACCCCTTGGATATCAAATTTTAGGCTCTAAGATAATATATAAACTCCCCTTTAGGTACTAGGGAACTCCCTTTCCATTCTATAAGCGGTTTATTAGGAAAATGAAAGGTAACCCCATCGAATTATATAGTCCGAAGTAGCATAGCATGAGTGAAGCTAGTCCATACACAAGATTACATCAAAATCCACCATATCAAGCTCTATCAAATCTACCACCGTCTCCCTATGAAAGATGGACACCACACAAACCCTGTAGACTTTTCTAGAAATAATGGAATCACCCACTGGGTAGAGCTTGAAAAGGGGTCAGAAGTACTTTTGGACCTAAACCAAAGTCTGCGGGCATATAAAAAGTCACATAAGATAAGGTGTAACTACGATCAAGCAAGACATAAACATCACGAGAGAAAATTTGTAACATACCAGTGATGACAACTGGGGATGACTCAAATTCTTGATGATTAAAAAGTGCATATAAGTGATTTCAGCCATTTCCTGTCCCTGAAGTAGCACCCTTGGCAGTCGAAACTAAAAAAATGGCACCCAAAGCCTTATTAGATCCAGACTCACCCCTATTTGAGGGGCAATTACACTGCATATGACCTAACTAGCAATATCCATGATGCGATTTTCTACAAAAACGGCAAAGAGGGCAAGATGGGGCTGAGTAAGTTATACTATCCCGAGACTAGGCACCCTGCACCCTAGGTCCATTACAAAACTAAAAACATTGATCACCTGAAGGCTTGGGAACTAGAGCACTATCCAAATATTAAGAATTAGCCCAAGCCTTCTTCTTGAACCATTGCCTATCCCCTTTTCCACAGTTCTGCTGACTCGCATCCCTACTTTGCATACTTAGTCTTCTAACTCAACCTTTTTTTTTATCTCAGCCTGCTTATTTTCCTCCTTATCTAGCTACTGCATATAGACCACCAACCTCGATATATATATGTCACTGTTCAGCATAGTAGCCTTACATTCTAGCACCAAATCACAAGAATGACCCAAAGCAAACTTTCTCATCTTAGACCTCATATTACACATAAGCTCCGAAGCATACCGGAACAATAGGGTGAACTTCAGTGCATATTCCTTGATACTCATTTTCCCTAGCTTTAGGTTCTCTTCACCCTTAGCTTCTCTCAACTCCTGAGAGAAGAAGTAGTCAAGGAAAGCATCTGAGAATTCTTCCTACACTGCTGGCTCAGCATTTTTACCCCTTAACTCTTCTCATTCCTCATACCATTGGTATGCCACCTCCTTCAACTGGTAAGTTGCGAACTCTACCCTCTTTGTATCACTAGTATGCATGACTTTGAAGATATTTTCCATCTTATTAATTAACCTTTGAATATTTACCTCAACCTTAGAATCTGTGAAAGTTGGGGTATTTAGTCTTATAAATTTACCAACCCGAGTAACCTCAGATGAACCAATGACGAGACCAACATGTTTAGACCAGCGAGACTGTGATGCTACAATCTAAGCAAGTATATGAATGGACTGATGAAACTCAACATTCGAGACATCTCTCTAAGGGGACTGGGTACGATTTACACCAGCTCGAGCAAGACTAGCAGGAACTGGTGAAACACCTATACGAGCAGTGAATCAAGTGTACGAGCTCTATATCGAGTCCGCATTTTGTGAATAGGGTGAACCTCCTCAACATTTGCCCCAATTGGGATGGAAGCTCTAACTGAATTTCTATAGCCACCAGATCCTCGTGGAGGCATAAACTGAAATATCGAAAAACCAAAAGTTAAAAGATCTCATAGAAAACAACTCTCTAGCATGAAATAGACCAAAAAAAAAAAATATTCCTAATTGCGTTGTAGCCTCTCCCTAATAAGTATGATGCGCTACACACCCATAAAAGAGACTCTATTTGATACGGCTTTGTAGACATCAGTGACCCTAAGCCGTAATCTGATACCAATCTTGTCACAGCCCGTTCTAGGGCCTGGACCGTGATAGGCATCCTAAATGAACCAAGGCGTGAGATGGCCCCTTATTCCTATGTCATAATCATAGTAATAAAATGAAACTCGCGAAAGCCTACTCAATTAAAAAGGGAATTTAATATATTATTATAAGAAATTCATAATCCAAAATCCAAATAAAATATAACAACCTAGTACCATCTACAAAGCCTCTATTCATAGAATACCAACTAAGTTGGGACATGATTCGGACTATGCCAAAGAAAGAACTAAAAGATGAAAGATGAAGAAATAACTGAAAAACAACAATGTATTTCAGATGATAGGGGTCTCAACACTTCTCACCAATTTTCCAATAGAGTAACGAACCACCTAACATTGTACATAGTTACAAGAAAAGGCCACCGAACCTACATCATGAAATTATGTAGCATCTAGGGATGGTCAGGACGGAAGGTACTAGAATGTAACATAAAGAAAGGGATAAGATATACATTTACCTAAAAGAAGAACTGTCATAAAACACATGCTCAATAATTATAAAGATAATAAAATGCAGGAAAAGGGGCAAGGAACATGAAAACATAACCATTTAAAACTTAGTCCTGGACTATGTAGCTTTACACCGACCTTCAGTAACACATGAGCTATATAAGTCTGGTAGCCCCAACCAACAGAGCCCTAATCCATGGTAGACTCATGGACCGAGGATCAAGATAAAGTCACCAATACATAGTAGCTTCCCAAAAATATAATTGCATACTACTGCGCAAAGCAAGCATACAATGGTTACCCATATTTCAGGATAATATCTCTCCACATCAGCAAACATGGTTTTCATTATTAGTCACAAGGACTATACCTTCTCAGTGAAGCTACACAATTTCCTTTAACCCAATTAAAATATTTTTCACACACTATTAACTATAGGGTCTTTCATTAAGACATTCTCATATTGATATCGTCATACCAAGAATTGCAAGCCATTCCAATTATGCCATACCAAGTTTATAAACCGTTTTAGACTCAATTTCCATGTAAAATTCCATAACCATAGCCCCAAGGGCATTCAAAAGCCTTTTAAATATTGTTAACATTTTATGCCTTACAATGTTTCAAGAGAAGAAATAAACCCCATCAAATTATCATTTAAGACAAAGTTATGAAGTAGGTTGAGGTTCATATATTTATGACTCAAACATCCATAAACTTGAGAAACCAAATTCACCAATTCCACCATGTTTAACATATTTCAGTTCAAAATCATCATTCACACATAGAAAACCCATTAATAATAAGAAAGTTCCAATATAAATAATTTGAAATTAAAATACCTCAACCCTAGATTCAAGCAACCATGAAAACATATGAATAATCAAGTAATTATCATTATATAACGATAGTGAAAGTAGAAGAGTGTTCAACATGCCTTTTGGATGAGTAGAGCTTGAGTCCTTAATTGTCTAAAAGAAACTTCTATTTTACTATTTGAGGGTTTGGGAGAAGAAAAACATTGTGAATTATGGGTTATAGGGGTGGGAATAGCATTTAATATGTTTAGGAGGTCGTTTAACAGGTAAAAGACCAAAAAGCCCTTGACCCAAACTATAAAAAGGTCTTTTTTGGGCCCTTGTGCATGGCATGCCATAGTCGTACCACTCCAAGGGTGTGACAAGCCTTTATCGCGGCACACCCAGGGCGTGGCACACCGCTATTGCAGATCTTTACTATTTTGAGGTCCCAAAATGGCCCCAAATGTGTTTTGTAAATTCTGAAACTCTTCCTAATGGATCCATTCTCATCACTTATCATAATTTAACTAAAAAATTACCATTAAACACGAAGGAGGTACCAAAATAAAATTATTTAAATTTTAGGGTCTTACAAAAGTCTCTTTATCCACCACAAAATATGCAGTGAGGTAGATATGGTTCTCCATGTCTTGTAAGATGGTGGACAACAAAATTCTCTAGTATTTTCCATAAAGATGTGTGCCATCAACAATGATAAATTTCCTTGTGTGGGGATATCCACAAATAGAAACCCTAAAGGCGATGAAGTAATATTTGAACTTGATCAAATCCTTCTCGACCATGAGGGTGCTTATAGAACCAAAGTTGAGGTATTCGAACATGTATGAAAAAGCGATCAAGACAACATACCTATGCTCCGGCTTCCCTCAAATTAAGTTCTTGGCAATGACACTTTCATTCTAATACTTTTTGATAATCGAGACTTCAACGAATATCCCTAAAGATGATCATCTTGATCTTTTTCAGACTTGGCCCTTTGTTGTCAATAAATTAGTTCATAAATTGAGGCGATGATGGTGGTCGTAAGGTTCTAATGGTTGCTTATTATATGTTCAACACCACAAGTGTATTCACCGACATTCTTGTGGATCCAAGACCTATTTGTACTTTTATATCTACTCACCCGCACTATCCACTTACAAGAAAAATGGGCACACTTCAACTTGTAGAATCTTTTACAAGTCGTAATCATAGAAAAATGGAAACACTTCTTCACTGAAGCCTTCAACACTAACAACTTCAACAATTTCTTGTTTAGGAATGTTTGTTCGATATGAAAATTGGTTCAATCATCGTAGGAGTGGTTGGACTGACCCTCCCCATCCCCACCACACTCTTCTTCTTTGATGATATTTGGTTAATCTTCCACGTACATATCCATTATGCGATCACCCATTATGCCCTCGTCTTTCATAGAATTAGGATCGATAAATGAGGATGATGGTGGGGGTGGGGCAGATGTCGAAGCCTTCTCTCAAGATCCTTCGACTATATTAACTCTAAAATAGGCCTAGAACTATCGAGACCAATAACGAGCATGTAGAATCCAATATGTCAATCATTTTTAATGAACTTTGGATGTATTTTTACCTCTCATTCATTAAATATCTAATGAAAAAGTCATGTGGATTACAATTAAAGTCGTTCCTATCCATTATGCTTGCGACCATGTCGTCGTATGAACCATACGATGAAGGGCAATGAGAGCTGTCTCCTTTCTTACCTTTTTCCAGTTCTAACATATGGGGGTCTCCTCTCAATGACCCATGATATCAACACCACCACCAACAATTTCTGCAATAGACATTGTATATATAGAAGATAATCTAGTATAGACCAACTTAGTGGTGTATTTCAATAGACTGCCTAGATTAGTAGAGGTTGACAAGATCTCCGTACAGTTTTTCAAAGATCAAATCTGGTCAATTTTTCGGTGACAAATGGAACAATGGTACAAATTAATGCTTTAGAAGAACAAATAGAGTGTTGGATATGTTTGCATGGAGCTAATGAAGCTAGAATCTCTTCTGAAAAAGTGAATTAATTTAGAAGCTTTATGGCCAATAATGAAGAAAAAATTCAGTGAAAAGTGATTAAAAAAATGGATAAAAATGGAAGGATTATAGCAGTGGTGGTGTGATATTCCGATAGTAGGCAACAAAAATTGTTGGCAAAGCTCCAAAATCGCAAAAAAAATAATCCAAAATGGTGATGATTGAGCTAGATAGCTAGGGAGCTTCTTGAGGAATTTTTCATTTTTTTAATAAAATCTAATTTTATAATATTATGTAGTGGACTGATTTACGTTTTTTAAAAGTTAGGGTTGGAGGTGGATCAGGGGTCAAATAATATATTTTAAAACTTTGGTGCTAGGATTGTATTTTTAAACTCTATTTAAAAAAGTGTGTTTTTATTTAATTTTTAAAACTTGCTATCTTAATGTCAAAATAAGCGTTTGAAGTGTCTACTTGAATAACTTCCTCTGAAAAATATTTGAACACATATATGAAAAAATTATGGTTATAAACATGTTTGAATCTCGAGAAGCAAAATATGCCACATAAATTAAGACATGAAGTATTGTTGTTTAATATAGAGAAAATACATAAAATCACTCTTAAACTTTACAGTCAAACTTACCTTCGTTAAATTTATGAGCATTTAAGTACCCCTAAATAACTTTACTTTGAGAAAATGCTCTATTACCATCTTGAACTATACGCGGAAAGGCTGAGACACACCCGAACTTTTGGATGATCCTATTACCCTGGACTAAATTAAATCGTATTTTTGACAATATTAGTGTCTACGTGACACATATGTGGCACACACATGTACCTACGTGAATCCTTCAGTATGTTGTGCCACGTATGCACCACGTAGACATCAAGGTTGTCAAAAATACAGTTTTAATTAGTCCAGAGTGGTAATAGGACCCTCCTAAAGTACTGGTGTGTCTCAATATTTTCGCATATAGTTCAAGGTGGAAATAGAGCATTTTCTCTTCAAGTAAATTAAATACCGCCTTAACAATTTACGTAAAAAAAAATTAAGCACGTAAACAATAAACCAACCAAAAGAAAAAACTAGTTGGAGTTTTTTTTTCGGCCCACGCCATTTTCATTTCTTTTCCTTCTCACATCTCACCAGTCCAGGGGTGGATCTAGTTAGAGCTTAGGGGTTCACCCGAACTCCCTTGTTGAAAAATTACATTATATATAGAGTCAATTTTCTCATTTTACGTAAATATATAAAAATGAACCCTCTCAATATCAAGTGAAAGGCTTAGCTCAGCGGCAAGGAGGTTCGAGTTTGGGCTTGCGGCTACGATTCGAACTCTCTGCCAGCTACAACACATTTACATAAATTTGGATTTTTGTGATATTTCAGCGAGGCTAAAACATAAAAATTGTAATATGAATTGTTAACTTCTCCGATTTTGTTGTTCGCACTGAGATAGAGTTGAATTTTGTCTAGCCTTTTATAGTTGATCTGATGCGTTCTCATATTTAATCTGACTCGCTCATTTGCTAGCACTACTAGTATACTTGTTTTTTCGAACCCTCTCAGTGAAAATTCTGCTTTTGCCACTTCTCACCACCCACAGTGCCCACAATCCCCTCCGTTCCCTAACCCTATCTTCTTCTTCTAACCCTCCCCCCCCCCCCCCCCCTCCTTCTTCAAATCCAGCAGCACACAAATAAACTTATATATCAGTTTCTCATTCAACGCACTTATAAAAGTCACATGAAACTTCAACATCCATATAATAAATAATCCCAATTTTTCTTGAATTAATTAGCAACTAGGAATTGATTAGTGTATAAAAATATAAGGATGACTAACCACGACGGCCCACAATGGCAGTGAAGGTTGACAAGTAATCAATGGGACAAAAAAATTGTAAAATTCATTGCAAATAACCTCTATTTTTCTTAAATTAATTAGGAATTAGGGATTAGTTAGTGTTTAAAAAATATAAGGAAAACCAATAAACAAAGAGAAAAATCTAAAATTTAAAATTTAAATAATTTTCCATTTAACTTTGACGTGGGAATAACGTGGTACTAACGTGACAATGACATGACGCATGTGTAATGCACTTTTCATTGTGAGACTGATATTATATATAATATTAGGATGATATTTAATTTATTTAAAATTTATTTAGGGGATATTTAAATACCGGAAAGTTAAAGTGCCAAAAAAAATTTGACTATCAAGTTTAGGATGATTTTACGTATATATTCTTTAATGTAATTGATGTTGGTAAAATTACACCTTTGAGAAAGTATAAAGAGGTCATCTAACAATTATAGAACCTAACTAGGTTGGGGTTGAACCCACGAGGAATAGGCCGAAAATCAATCAAGAGCTTTTTGATGTAATTGAAAATTGAGTAAATAAAAAGGGAGATTTTGTAACAATAAGAGTAATAGTAACGATTGTTGGGAAATTAGGGCTGTGATCAATATGAGACGAGTACTACGATTGTGCTCCCCTCAACTTTATAACTCCACAAACTGTTTGTGCTTGTCAAAATATCTCGATGTCTTGTATGCAAAATCTAACAATTTATGTATCACCTAACCATCTCTGGACCTTGGTTTGGGTGAATTTCACTCATCTCAAGCGTGACATTACTTATAACCCTTTTTTTATTATCTTAGATTAATTATCCTAGTTACAACTTAAGTTAATTAGATGAAGGCTGGTAGCTTCAAATTACTGTTGTTATCTTCTTTTCCTAATCCCTACTTCTCTCTTGAGCAAATATAGAATACAGGCGAGTTCCTAATGTGTCCATCCGTCAAGAAAGCAAACACACTAAAGAAAATACCAATACATATAAGAACACCAATTTAAAATTACTTCACACTTAACCTGCTTCATTAATTCATTAGGATTTCCACAATCCAAGTTATGAGATTTAGTTGCGCATAGTCGTAAGAACAAACAAAGATTCCATAGATGAAAGCATAATGTTGAACTTACATAAAATAAGATGGAAAGCCTGAATATAAACCCTAAAAACCAAGAACAATAACCCAAGATCGATAATGTATCTCAAAACTCAAAACAATGTAAAAAGTATATAGTATGCGTAACCAAACAACAAAGCCACAAAGGAGTATTTATAGATACAAAATAAAACCTATCCTAACTAGGGCAGAAAATTTGGGTCGACAACAACTTATGACTCGTGGGTTGGATCGTGGTTCAGACCCATGAGTTGTGCCTTCAAATTGTGGGAATTTATAATACCCTAAATTTCCAAGCACTAGACCCCTTAAAAGGTAGGCTATTTAATTAGGTTTCCAACACTACAAGTCTTGCCTCGATCCAGCATCGTGGCAAAAGGTTATGAAAATTTTTCCTCCAGGTGTCTGTCAGCTGCCAGTGATTATGACTCACTTAATGATCCATAACATGAACTTATGATTCGTTACAAGGAGCTATATTCACAATAGTAAGGGTCCCAAGTTTTAGCTCAGTGACCACGACTCCACTCCATAATTCGTAATCATACATTACGAGACATTGAGAGGTATTCATAGTCTCAATAGTGTTTAGCCAAGAATCATCTCTAGTGATTGCGAGTTTAGCATATGACTCGTAGTCAAACCTTATGAGGTGTTGTGTAGACTCGTATCCTGACCAGTGTATGATCCGAGGACCCAGGCTCTGACTACAACTTCACCCAATGACTCGTAGTCAGTAATAACGAGTCGTTAGGTGGCGAGTCATAGTCAGAATAGAATGAACTCGAGATCCTGGGGTCCCATGTTATGCCTTAAACCACAACTCACAACCAGTAGTAACAAGTCGTAAGGTGAATCGTAATAACTGGGAATGAGTTTTCTTGCATATTTTCCTAGGGACTTTTATGTCTTTTCCCACTCCCTTAAAAGCCAAACCCATGTCATTTTGGCTTCCTAAGAGGTGGTATAAAAGACTCAACAACCCCAAATTTATCAATAAACTATATTCCACAATAGATATCAAAGAGGCAATTTTCCCATCTTCCTCAAACAGACTATGGTTTCTCAAGAGCATGATCAATTCTAAGGAATTTTTCAAGGCTTTTACTACCAGGTATGTGAGATATTCATAAATGGGTTCCTTTCACCCATTGATTCTAATGTTTACCAAATTTATTTCCCTTTTTAATTTAGGGTTTCATGAAAAGTGTAAATTCTATGATCTTTCTATGTAATTCTTGATTCCAACCATGAAATAGTATTTCCTCATACCTTCAAGTATTCTTCCTTACTCTAACCATGATAAGTTGTCATAATGATGAAATTGTTGGATTCTTGAGTTTAGGTCATGAAATTTCTTATCATGTCATTACATTAGAATCATTATATTTAATTATATTATTCCATGCTGGTGGGTTATGAACGCCCAATACTTAGATGATCATACATGATATAGGTTTAGAGATTTCAAGTTTATATATATATATATATATATATATGTATATATACCATGTTTATACCATGAAGTTTATGGCATTGTCATGTTAAGCATTACCAGTATTGAATCATATTAAGCAATTATCTTTACCAACATAATTTCAGTTAGGAGTAGAACTTAGCACTGAGAGAACCTAGGGATGAAGTCTCACCCATCAGTGGAGAACTAATACCTTTAGTAGAAGTCCCTAAGCTCCAGAACTACGTAGCCAACGTAGGTTATGAGAGGTTACCTACCAGTAAAGGACTGATACTCTCTTAGGGGTCATCTACCAGTAGAGGAATAACACCCTAGTCCTTTGGAACACCAATTTAGTGGATCCATACAGCCAGTGTTAGTACCCATGGTGAGGCACTGACTCCCTTCCAACTGGGTTTATAGGTTGGACTCTGATTAGCTCAAATTAGGGCATGTCAGTTAAATATTAGCTCCCACAGTTTTAGTCCAACATTCAGATCATGACATTTCAGGTTTGCATGACCAAGTTTTCATATATTAGTTATTCAGATCATTTCAGTATAAGTTTATGCGTGGTCTTGTATCCATTTTACATGTTCATGCATTCATTCTCAGTACCTATATATATACCAGTAAATTCCTATCTCACGTACCAGTACATTTAAAGTACTAACCACATAGTTTCTTTTGCACTATATTGTCTTAAAACATAAGTTCGGATGCTCAGTTTCCAGATCGCACATAGTCTGTCCCTGTATCACTCAGCTGCAGCATTAGTGAGTCCTCATCTGTCGAGGACTAGTTATATTATTTATCATACTTTGTAGTATTTCAGTAGTCAGAGTTAATTGGGGACATGTCTCAATAAATCATCATATTTAGAGGCTTTTAGATAGTAAAATAGTTAATATGTTTTGCAGTAATTTTTTTCAGTATATTTCACTTCATTTTGATGTTTTTATAGATGACTTCCGCACAATAATTTGTTATCTTTTTTCAATAGCTACAGCTTGTGCCAAATCATAGGTTAGATTAAGGTTACTTGTGGTCTTAGGCACCGTGTTATGACTAGGGGTAGTCTTGGGTTGTGACAAACGTCGTATTAGAGCAAAGGTTTAAAATTTCCTAGGGTGTCTAAAAGCCTCATTAAGTAGAGTCTTGTTCATAGCTGTGAAGCATGCCACACTTATGGGTGAGAGGCTACGAGACATTTTAGTAAAGTCTCCTTTCTTTCAGTATTCATGTTGTGTGATGGAGTGTAAGCTCTGTTAAACTCCTTCTTCTAATTTGTTCTCTACCAACAGAAATGCCTCCCAGAAGGGCTAACGAAAGGAGAAATAGGGACCAGCCCACACCATATATTCCTGAAAACCCTCCGAATGAGCAGGTCTCTCATGCCAAATTTAAAGCTGCCTTCATAGTACTAGCCCAATCCATGGATACTCAGAATTACCAGCAGGCCGTTACCTTATCCAACCCTACAACTAATATAGCAGCAACCAAAATATGGGATTTCACTTAGATGAATCCTCCAACATTCTCTAGGTCCAAGTCTAAGGAGGATCCACAAGAGTTTTTGGACTGTGTGTAGAAGGTGACTGATATCATGGGTGTTACTCCAAGTGAAAGTGTTAACTTAGCTGCTTACCAACTGTAAGGAGTAGCTCATACTTGGCTGAAGTTGAATGAGGACAGAGGTAGCGATACAGGGCGTGTAGAGTGGGATGAGTTTTCTACGACTTTCTTGGACAGGTTCTTTCCACTCTAGTTGAGGGAGGCCAAGTTGTAGGAGTTTATAAACCTAAAGTAGGATAACATAAGTGTGAAGGCGTATTCACTCAAGTTCTCCTAGTTAGCAAGGTATGCTCCGACCATGGTAGCCGATTCTAGGGCCAGGATAAGCAAGTTTGTATCAGGTATTTTTGAGGGTGTAGTCAAGGAGTACAAAACCACCATGTTGATTAAGGAGATGGACCCCTCTAGAATGATGGTTCATGCACAGCAGATTAAGGAAGAGAAGTTAAAAAAAACAAGAATAAGAGGGCTAGAACTGGTAGTTTTAAATTTTCTCAGCAGAGTTCAGAAGGCGATAATCATTCCCAATTCTGCCAGAAAGCTTCAACTCTAGCCCCATCATTTATTAGTGCTATAGTTCTTAAATTCAGATAGGATAACATAACAGAGCGTCAAGTTCTAAGTTTTAGGGTAGTATGAATAGTACCCATACAAATCTAGTCCGCAAGAGGTATGGTAAGAATCATAAGGGTCAGTGCATAGAAGGTAGTAATGCGTGCTTTGGATGTGTCACATCAAGTTACAAAATCAAGGATTGCTCAGTGTTTTCCAAGAAGGGTAAAGATTTTTGTCAACAAGGTCAGGTTAATTTTTCTTTAGCTCCAACAGGTCGCTCGACTTAACAGGGCACCACTTCTAGTACCACTAGTGGGCAATATCAAAATTATCTCTATGCCTTCCAAACTCGTGAGGATTAGGAAAGTTCTCCTGATGTGGTTAGTGGTAATTTACAAGTCTTTCACCTTCATGTTTATGTATTATTAGATCCTGAAGCTTCACTTTTTTAAGTGACTCCCTACATAGTAGTAGATTTTGGCGTCAGTCTCAAAATTCTAACAGAGCCCTTCTCAATTTCTACCTCTGTCGGTAGTTCTATCATAGCTACATGGGTATACAGAAATTGCCCGATCACAATGTCTTATAAAGTTACATCAGTAGACCTTGAAGAATTAGAGATGACTGATTTTGATGTCATTCTCAGCATAGATTGGCTCCACTCTTGCTATTCCTCAGTTGATTATAGAAATAAAATCATCCAATTCTAATTCCCTAATGAATCAGTCATGGAATGGAGGGGTAGTACCTCAGTGCCTATAGGTTGATTCGTCTCTTACCTTAAGGCAAGGAAGATGATCTTTAAGGGTTGTATTTATCACCTCATTTGAGTCAAGGACTCAAGTTCTGAAACTCTAAGTCTTGGATTAGTTCTAATAGTAAATGAGTTCCCAAAAGTATTTCTCAAAGATCTGCCCGCAGTTCCTCCCAAGAGGGAAATGAACTTCGACATAGATCTCCTTCTAGATACCCAACCTATTTCAATTCCACCTTAAATAATAGCTCCTGGTGAGCTTAAGGAATTGAAAGATCAATTGAAATATCTCTTTAATAAGGGCTTCATCAGGCCTAGTGTTTTCCCATGGGGGTCCCCAGTCCTCTTCGTATGCAAGAATGATGGTTCTCTCAGAATGTGCATCGACTATCATCAGTTGAACAAAGTCATAATCAAGAATAAGTATCCTCTTCACAAGATTGATGACTTGTTCGATCAACTTTAGGGTGCTAACTATTTCTCTAAGATAGACCTCAGATCTAATTATCATCAACTCAGAATCAGAGAATATGAAATTTTGAAGACAACCTTCAGAACACAATATGGTCACTTCAAATGTGTAGTTATGTCTTTTGGGCTAACAAATTCTCCTATATCTTTCATGGACTTAATGAATAGAATGTTGAAGCATTATTTGGACATGTTCGTCATATTTTTCATAGATGACATTCTCGTCTACTCTCATAGTAAAAGTGATCACGCAGACCACTTGAGGATTATTTTGTAGACCCTTAAGGATCATCAATTATTTGCTAAGTTTAGTAAGTATGAATTCTTATCGAGATCAGTGGTTTTCCTTGGTCGCATCATTTCTGGTAATGGTATTCAAGTGGATCCCTATAAGACCAAAGCAGTAAGAAGCTAGCCCAAACCCATCTCTCCAGTAGATACTAGGAGTTTCCTGGGTTTAGCTAGTTACTACAGATGGTTTGTTGAGGGGTTTTCATATATTAACTCTCCCATGTATAGAATGACTTAAAAGAAAGTTTTTTTCAGTGGCCAGATTCTTGCAAGAAGAGTTTTTGGGAGTTGAGAACTCGACTCACTTCTACTCTAATATTGACTCTACTTGAGGGTTCAGATGGGTTTATAGTTTATTGTGATGCTTCTAGGGTTGGTCTTGGGTGTGTTTTGATGCACCGAGGTAAGGTCATAGCCTATGTCTCTAGACAGTTCAAATCCCATGAGAAGAATTATCTTATTTATGATCTTGAGTTGGCAGCGGTTGTCTTTGCCTCACAGATTTGGAGGCATTACCTTTATGGGGTTTATATTGATGTGTGCACTGATCATAAGAGTTTACAGTATATGTTCACACAGAAAGACCTAAATCTTCGTCAGAGAAAATTTCTTGAATTATTGAAAGACTATGATATGAGTGTATTGTATCACCTAGGCAAGTCGAATATTATAGCCGATACCCTTAGCAGTTTGTCTATGGGAAGTGTTACCATGTTAAGGATGATAAAAAGGATTTAGTTCACGAGGTCCATCAGTTGGCTAGATTGCATATTCGTTTGGTCAATTCATCCAAAGGTAGTATTTGGGTTTAGAATGTTCAGAATCTTCCTTGGTTTCTGAGGTAAAGGAAAAGCAAGACAGAGATCCTGTTTTGGTTATGTTGAAAGAGTCCATTCGAGATCAAAAGATTGAGGTTTTCTCCCAGAGGGAGATGGAGTATTTCATTGTCATGGAAAGTTGTGTGTGTTTCGAAGGTAGATGGTTAGAGGCAACAAATATTAGCAGAAGTGCATAGTTTGCAATAATCTATTCATCCAATATCCACTAAGATGTACCGTGATTTGTGAAAGTCTATTGGTGGAATGGTATGAAGAAGAATATTTTGAAATTCGTGACTAAGTGTTTGAATTATTATTAGGTAAAGGTTTAGCACCAAAGACCTAGTGGTACACTTTAGGATTTCAGCATTTCTACTTAGAAGTGGGAAGTGGTGAATATAGATTTTGTTACAGGGTTAGCCCGTACGCATCATCAACATGATTCTATTTGGGTCATTGTGGATAGAAGAACCAAGTCAGCCCATTTTTTGTCACTGCATATGTCATAATCAGCTGAGGATTAAGCTAGGATCTATCTCAGGGAGTTGGCAAAGTTACATGGGGTTTCGTTGACCATCATATCTAATAGAGGTATCTAGTTTACCTCTCATTTCTAGAAGGCTTTTTAGAAGGGTTTTAGTACCCAATTTTACCTCAGTACGACTTTTCATCCCCAAATAGATAGTCAGGCAGAAAAAACCATTCAGACCTTAAAGGATATGTTGAGGGTGTTTGTTATCAATTTCAAGGGTAGTTGGGTTACCACTTACCTGTGATTGAGTTTTTCTATAATAACAGCTATCGCTCTAATTTTCAGATTGCTCCGTTTGAGGCTCTCTATGGTGGAA
>NC_061119.1:22097396-22194723 GCF_002878395.1 Capsicum annuum
AAAAAAAGGCTGCTTTTATAGGGCCAGATTTAGTATATGAGGTGATGGAAAAAGTTTTATTGATTTGAGAAACACTGAAGATAGCCCAAAGTCAACAGGAATCCTATGCAGATGTGAGGAAAAAAAAGCTTGAATTCAATGTTGGTGATTTTGTGTATTTGAAAATTTCACCCATGAAAGGTGTGAAGAGATTTTGGTAAGAGGGGAAGCTTAGTCCCCTCTATGTTAGTCCATATGGGGTTTTGAGATATGTTGAGAAGGTAGCCTATAAGTTAGAGTTGTCTGCAGTGTTAGCATTAGTGCATCTGGTGTTTCTTGTCACTTTGCTAAATAAATGTATTGGTGATCCAACTTTATCCATTCTGTTTGAGAGTTTGGGTATGGAAGATAGCCTCTCCTACGAGGAAGTCCCAGTTGAAATCCTTGATCGCCAGACCCGTAGGTTGAGGAATAAAGAGGCTGCCTTAGTAAAGGTTTTTTGGAGGAATCAGTCCGTTAAGGGAGCTACTTGGGAAGTAGAAGCTGATATACGAACCAAGTATCCTTATTACATCTCTATGAATTCAGATTCAGCTTAAGGTAATGGTTTTCTTAAATTAATTCTCTCATTTTCTATCTCACCTATCCAATTATCCTCATGTCATAGCATACATTCATGAATTTAGTTCAATCTATGTATCATGTTTCAGATTCAGATATTAAGTCATGATTCAGCCCATAAGTATTCAGTGATAATCTCAGTCTTTCTAGTGTTCCGACTTATCTAGTTTCATTCTAGGACGAATGATCCCAAAGGGGAGATATTGTAACACCCCAAATTTCCAAGCTCTACACTCTTTAATAGATAGGTCATTTTATCTTTCCAACTCCACAAGTCTTGCCTCAATCCGGCATCATGGCAAAAAGTTCTGGAAATTTTTCCTCTAAGAGTTTGTCAGCTTCCAGTGATTACAGCTCACTTGACGACCCGTAATCAAACCTTATGAGTCAATACAAAGAGTTGTAGTCACAATAATAAGGGTCCCAAGTTTCAGCCCAGTGACTACGACTCCACTCCATGATTCGTAATCAAATATTGCGAGTCGTTGAAGGTACTCGTAGTCTCAATAGTGTTCAACCAAGAATCCTATCCAGTGGTTATGAGTCCAATTTACGACTCGTAGTCTGACTTTAAAAGGCATTGTGTGGACCCATAGCCTGACCAGTGTATGAACCAAGGACCCAGCCTCAGACTACAACTTCACCCAAGGACTCGTAGTCAGTCATAACGAGTCGTTAGGTAACGACTCATAGAAATAACAGAATGAACCCGGGATTCCAGGTTCCTAGGTTACATCTCAAACCATGACTCATAACCAGTCGTGAAGTGAGTCGTAATGACTGAAAACAAATTTTCTTGCATATTTTCCTAAGGACTTTTATGTCTTTTTCCATTTCCTTAAAAGTCAAACCCATATTGTTTTGACCTTCCAAAGGGTGGTGTAAAAGACCCAAAAGCCCAAAATTCATCAGTAAACCACATTCTACCCAAAAGAGATGAGAGAGGCAATTTTTCCATCTTTCTCAAACAGACTATGGTTTCTCAAGAGTAGGGTCAATTCCAAGGAATTTCCCAAGGCACTTACAACCAGTTTTGTGGGATGTATAATTTTATGCGGGATAGAAGGTGAAATAATTTCTGCTGATATTAGTTATACATTGATTAAATAATAAAATTATACATTTACCTCTATCAATTAACTTTAAAAATATTTTCTTATTTATTTATAATTGTTGTATTTGTATTTTTTCCCAATGTCCCACATTAATTTTCTCCCACTCAATCCGGTGAACTGGCTAAGCAATTAACTGGCGACAAGTTATTTAAACTGCCATATGGGTACCAAAAATTCATTGGTACGTCCTACCCAGAGATTTGTCTCAGAATTTTTTCACACTACTGAATATTATTTTGTGATGGTTGTACAATCATTGCTATAAATGATCTATCGCATATTATCATTGGATCTAATTGCGCACTAAATAAGACAAATCCTCGCATAAATAGTCAGAACTGTATCATTAAAGGTATTTATGGAGACAGAATTTACAACTGTCTCTATAGATATTGGTGATAGCGGTTATTTATAAAAAAAATTAAAGACCCGAGAAATCTCCCTCCATTTATTTGGTGAACCCATAATTTTTATTTATTGATTAAAAAAAAAAAATTAAAAAAAGACAATGCTCTCTCTAGAATAACTCTAGAACCCATTTTTGAATAACTACATTGTCTGAATACGTGAAAATTCTCTCTATAGAATTCCATTTTCGGCAAGTCTTCTTCTCCATTTATGATATTTTGTAATCTTATCTGAACATTGCTAATTTCCCGTAAAATATCTCTATTGAAAAGTCTTCTTCTCCAATGATTTAAAGGTCTTCTTCTTTGATTCTACTTCTTCGTTGAAAAGGCTTCTTCTCCGGTAAAATACATTCTCCTATTGCATGTAAGAATTCATAGACCCTTTGTCTCTTATTTGCTCCGCATGTACTATTTTTCATAAGCAGATGAATTTTTTAAAAATTTCTAAAAAATGCACAAATGAATTTCTATGAAATCTATGTTACTATTCTAATTTGTGTCTGCAATATAATGTATTTGTGGTTCAGATTTTTTTTATGGATTACGTACAGTTTGATATTATATATACACTAAATTCACAGAAAAAGAGAAAAGAATTACGTTTTTGCTTCTTTTTTTTTGAAAATTTTGTTTGAATTTTAGAAGAATTTTGTGGTTTGATTTGAATGGTTAGTTGTTTCCGCTGGATTTAATTTTATCTAAGTTTATCATTTGGGTTTATTTGAGTCATTTTCAATTGTTAATTGTATTTGTTCAAATGTTGAGGATAATGATTCTAATATTATTATTTGAGTACTAGCTTTGCTGTTTAAGATTATTTGAACCCTTTTTATTAAACAAACTAATTATAGTTTTTAGTCTTATGTTTCTTGAAGTAGGATGATCCTTGATAAATTACATGCTATGTTAGGTAGTATTTTGCCTTTTGCGAGTTCTTTCCCATCTCACAAACAGCTAGTCGATCTCCCAAATCCAAATTCACCAACATACATAAATGTCCTGTAGTACTATTCAGGTGTAGGATCCATATAAGACACAAATATCTCAGAGACATGACCTCTATAGAGCACACTTCAATATTTATTTCTTGCAGCATCTAATATAGAAGCCTTAGATATAATCATCCCTACTCTAGTGTTGAATCCAACATAATATTTCCAAGTAGTCTATTAGACTTCATAGCCTTGGATTTATCCTGGAGGGTTGTGTGTCATTACAAGATCCCTTGCTTGGCGAATTGAAAACAACATCTTTGGCTTCAAGAAAGGGTACTCTAAATCTGTCAACCTACTTAATGATCTTCATTTATTTAGCATCTACTAGTGTAGTTATTCCTTCAATAGGCCTTGCCCAAAAGTTAATAGTCCCCCCATGATAGAACTAGAGAGCACTAAGAACTCTTCTAATCTTTATTTGGCCAAACCGTCCAACCAAAAGGGATATGTAGCTGACTTCAGATATACATAAGCTCCTTCTTGAAATTGAATCTTGAAATTTACGACTACTCAATATCAGGTTGTTGGATTGTATAATTTTACTAAGAGTAAAAGGAGAAAATATGTAGCTAGTGTACAACTTTGTGATATGATAGAGCTAGTAGCCATGTCTCTTGTGACTTTATGTGACTCACCACTAGCACAAACTGTCTATTTGATAACATAGGCTTACGTGGTGAATAGAAAACTTTGATTTTTAGTAGTTTTTCGTAGCACTCCAAAAATTTTGGCTAAGGTTAAAACCATTCTTCAAGCATATATCGAACCAAACTTGGTTATTTTGTAGTATGAGAAGTGATATAGATATAAATTAAGACCACAAGTAACTCCTGACTCATAGCTAAGTTGAAAACTTTCATACGGATTGAATTCTTGTATAGAATCTATCTATAGTCAACTTCAAATGGGTATACCTCCTGGATTCAGAAGAGTTTTGGATATGAAAATCCACCAAATTAAAGGTATTTGAATCTACTTTACAAATCATACAATTTCTCCTTAGTCCATTATCGGGGTAAAATGTTATGACCATTTTACTGAAGCTCTTTCAAGTTGTCAAATTGGATTATCCGAACTATGACCAAATCCCACGATTGTGGTTTCTAACCACAATCGTGGGATGTTCCCATCTTTTCGACTTTAGAAACCTAAAAATGCATTTAAAACCCATGATTTAGTACCACGATCGTGGTTGGATCCCACAATCGTGGGAGGATCTGTTTGACATCTAAAGTTAGATTTTTCTGCAATATTTTTAGAGGGGTATTCGGATTTTTTGTCACCTTTTAACCTCCTAAACTATGTTTTTTAAGCTATACTAACGTTGAGTATAAGGTCTAAAATACTCCAAATCCCTCATTTTCTTAAAAATCAGTCAACACTTAGAGAAAATTAGAGAAAACATGTTATTTCCTGTTCTCCAAAGCAAGAAATTAGGGTTTTTATCTTCAAACTCAAATCCTCCAAACTTTAGTTCAAGAATCAAAAGTGACCAAGTATGTGGATATTTAATGAGGATCTTCTTTTATCCTCATGCCCAATTATGGTTATTCATTCATGAATTCTATGATTATCATGAATTGGGATTTTTACCCAATTATGACTCCAAGCTTAAATTCAGTTCTCAATGATAGATTTTTTATTCATGAGTATGTATTAACGATTATTTATGATTTCTTATGGGATATATTATAGCATTCATATTATTCTCAAGTCCATATATGATTTATATGCTATTAACTAAGATTTCAAGCATATGATCAAGCTATGTATGATGAGTTGGTTCTCAAGACTATTAAACATTGTTTATCTTGATTTGATGGATTTCAGTTTATATTAGTTTGACATGACATGTTTTCCATGAAATTCATTATCTTTAAAGACTTGTCATTTTATGGTTCCCCGATATATTAATATTCAGTAGTTTGGACTTGAGTTATGAAATTTTTCTATTAAATACAGATAATAAAATTTATATTATTAGTTGCATTCTTCAAAGATGACGGGTTGTGAATATCCGATGATTTCGGATATCATGCATTTTCAGTTGAACACTCAGTTCTTCAATTTTTGTGATTTAGAATACTTTCAGATAAAGCACTTATACTTCAGTCTCAAAACATCTATATTATTGAGCGATTTATTATACATTTTATATTCAGTTGGGGTAGTACTTAGCACCGAGCAGATGCAGGGATGAAGTATCATTTGTAAGTTGGGCTGACACTTTTATTAGAAGTTCCTAAGTCCCTAAACTACGGCAGCACCATAGGTTCTAAAGGGTCTCCCATCAAACTAGTCTTGACACCTTAGTTCTTTTGGAATCAGTTTAGTGGTACCACGTCAGGTAAGTCATTATACTCTAGCAAGGTATATTGGGCCCTTCTCGATGGGGATTATACATCGAACTCCATGTTTAGCTCACCTAATTATATGTTAGTGTGTAGTATCTCCTACAGTTCAAACTCAGTTATTGCATAACCTTGTAATCAGTTCATTCATTACAATATTGATCAGTTACATATTTATTTACTTGGTTATTGCATCGATTTAAATCTCATAGGTCCAGACCCAATATTTGTACATAAGCCTTAGTTCGGTTTAATTACTTTTAAACTATGACTTTTCATATTATCATTGCATATTGATATTTGTGTAATTCATATATGGTCATTATACTCTAGATTAGTTCTTTGCATTCAACACAGTTTTACAAAATACTCAACATTTACTTTAGATCAAATAAAATAGTTATGCTTCTACAACTTCCAGTTTACAGAAATGTTTTAGCTCATGATTTAGAGATTGCCACTATACCTCGCAGATTTTACTTATAGACATGTTTAAAATGCCTATTTTAGTAAATGACTTATATCCTCATTTTCAAAATTTTATTTAAGTGTTTTCATGTCTAGTATATCTTAATACTCAATGTATTTTAAAATACTGATCACATACCTCTTCTGCCTATATTTTTCATGTGATGTAGATTCAAGTACTTCCTATAAAGATCATAGTAAGGCAGATCACAACATCCAGTTAGCAAGTAATGAGCCTTTTACTTTGAGGACTCAAGTCAGTTGTAGATTCAATATTTTTTTTATTCAAATTTATTGATTAGGGATAGATGGGGATCATGTCCCGGCTACCTATAGTTGGTATTAGTTGAGGTTTCATTGATAGTCTGTCAGAGTTATCATAATCGATTTCTCTTTCTTTTCAGATTACAGATATTGTAAATAAAATTTCTAGTAGTAAATATATTGAACAAGTTTATTCCATGATTATTATTTTGCTCGGTCAGTTTAGCTCTTATATATGTTTTAATCAGTTGCTCATGTGTTATGCTAGTATCACGAGTTAGATCTGTCATGACCCAAACCAAATTCTGGCCGTGACAGGTATCTCAAGTCCTACGTGGGTCGGAAATAACCTCTACACCTAACCAAACTAAACACAATATTCCCCAAGTTCTTATGAATTTCGAACATATAACAAGATAGCGTGCAACAAGCTTAAGGAAATTCAAAATATTTCTATAACCGACGATCGGTGACCAGCCAAACAACCGACCAACATCACCCAGTATCCACTATAATCCAAACAAAGCCTTCTAAACAAAGAACCAAAACCAGTCTTGGTCAAGACAAGTCCACAACTCCGACAGATGACAATGAAAATGATAATGTTAATGTTAATGACAATGAAAGTAACTATCAACTCAAATTTAAGAATGAAATCTGGTGAAATGCCTAAGCCTTCTGGGGAAAAAAAGCTCACCACTTCACCAAAACACAACAAACCGACGAATCGAGTCACCGACCTAACTTTGCAAAGGAAAAGTTGTAGTAGCTCCGGCGCTTGCATCGCATGGGGGTACAGCGTCCGGAGATGGTTAGTGGGATGAACACTAGCATGTAACTCAGCGATAAGGATAACATAATGACATGATCAACAGTTCAAAATCATTCAAAACCAATGCATATATATACATATATATATATACGATATTTGTTTAAATAATAAGTTATATTTATACCAATGTGTATCTCACTTTAATAAGTTCAAACATTACACTAAATACGATATTTGTTTAAATAATAAAAAATGCAATAATTAAATTCAATATTTTTTGACCTGCAGAATTCATGTCACTATAATAGGTAGTAATAACACTTTGATTGAGTGTTATTTCAAACTTTATAATATCTCATTTGTTGAGACTCTATTAATTATTATTCTCCACACCAAAAAGGTCATTGTGAATGATATTTGCTTGGGTCATATATTTGATGAAATTAAGTTATTTTTTAATATCCAAAATGATGCAAGGATTAATATTATTATTTAATTACAGATTTACAACATTACCATTATTAACAAAACCAAGAATGAAAAGTAAAAAAAAAAGAAAAGAAACATGGTAAACTCTACCATTACTTTAATTTAGATCTAAATAATTCAAAATTTTATAATTGATGAGAAAAAATTGTACTTGAGTCATATTTCTAAAAGGAAGCAAATAAAAATCTAGTATGTAAACTTTTTATTTTTAACCTAAATGTCTATTTTTAAATTTCATTTAGATTTATAATCAATTTAAAATTAAAATTACTTTAGTCAATTAATAAATAATATTTATATTATTTGTCTCTCTTTATTTAGGTTTTCATTATCCTCCAAAAACAACATGTTGGAAAAAAACATGTTAGGCTAGTATAGAATTTTATTATCAATTAACTCTTAATACTATCTATGATTATAGAGATAAATTTATTTGTGATTAAGTTATGCTTTCTAAAGTTTTAGTATGTTCTTGAAGTTTACAATAATAAATTATTATGCATTATTGATAGACAATTGCTAATTGAAAAGATTTCATGCAAATAGAAATACCTTGGATGTCAATAATTTCAACAATTTGGTGCTTGCGCTCCATGGTCTTCATGGTCATGGCCTCATAGATACACCACATTCAAAATAGAATTGAAGGTCATTAACATGTTTAAGAGTTATACACACCACTCCTTTCATAAAAATTCAATTGTAAGCTAGCACACAAATTAAACATAATGGAAAGAATTACTCAAAGTAGACTAACCACAAAAATACTTAAAGCAATGAACTTAGTTTGATGATTATAAAAGAAAGTACAACATACAAAGTACAAAAAAGATACACATAAAAAAATATACGTCAAACAAACATCATGTAGGTAAAAAAAAAAAGTGAGATCCTATAAAGTATAAATTCAAGCAAGAGATTGAACACAAAAACAAAATGGATTCGTAGATAAAAGAATTGGCATTTGACTTCTATATAATTTGTTATGTAGATAAAAGAATTGGCATTTGACTTCTATATAATTTGTTATATATACTACTATGCCTACAACTGTATGCCAGTTTTAAAATATAGTAGACAACTTTTATTTTCTCAAAAATAATCGTGGTTTTACAATAAGAAAAAAAAAATAGTATATGCTTACCAAGTTATTAGGTAATTTAGGGTATAACATAACAGCAATTATTATAGTAGTTTTTTTTTCAAGAAATATAATTTGTATATTTAGAACTCTTAATTTTCCCTAATATATTTTTGGATTCATATTTCTCGCACTTAATCTTAATTCTTAATTTAATAAATAATTATTGAAGAGAAAAAGGAAAAGAGACGATTATATCTATTGTAGAATGTTTTAATGAAGGTTAAAAAGTTCAAATTGCAATTCTAAGGGTCTTCACATGTCTAATATTATATATATATATATATATATATATATATACATAGATATGTATATACATATATATACATATACACATATATATACATATATATATATACTAGTTTAGATGTACGCGTCTTGTGCGTGTACCTCACTTTAATGAGTTTAAAAACATTACACTAAATAGGATATTTGTTTAAATAATAAATATGAATATAATAATTAAATTTAATATCTTTTGAGTATGTAAAGATGGAGAATTTATTTATTAAACCTAATATTTACCATAAATATTTTTAAAAGTTGATCGACATTCATCTATTCTGTAAAGTACAACAAAATAATACAATGACAGAGACATAAAAATAATATAATTAAATCTAATCTTTACACACAAAAATTTTCTCAAAGTAGTCTGATACTCATCTATCACCTGTAAACAATAACAAAAGAATACAATAATAGAGATATCAAAATAATACAACTAAATCTATTACATAAAAAAATTCTCAAAGCCGACCAACATTTATCTATCACTTGTAAACCGCAACAAAATAATACAATAAATCTGATATCAAAACAATACAATTAAACTTAAATTTTACACATAAAAATTTCTCAAAGCCGATCGAGATTCATCTACTAACTATAAACTACCACAAAATAACAAACTAATAGAGACAGTGTCGAAGCCAGGATTTTCAGCAAGGGGTTTCACAAGCGAACATACGATCTAATCGAAGGAGGTTCGACAATTACTATACATACATAAAAAATAATTTTAATCATGTATATATAGTATAATTTTTCATCGAAGGGGCTAGCATCTGTAAATTAAAATAAAATAATAAGATAATAAAGCTATTAAAACAATACAACTAAACCAAACTGTTACACAAGAAATTCTTCAAAGCCAACCTACATTCATCTACGATCTATAAACTATAAAAGAAAAATATAATAGTGATCACAAAGCTTTGATTTTGATCCAACTAATTCTTGTCTAAGCAAAAATTTTGATCCTAAAGAATGATTTTGAATGAAAACAAAGAATATATATATATATATATATATATATATATATATACACACACACACATACATGTTGAATTTTATTATGCTGACAAAAACAGTGAAGAAGTTGAAGGTTAGAAAATCAAGCATCCACCAATCTAGACAAGCAATTGAATCAAGTTAATGTGCATCAATCATATTCTCCCAATAGGCAAACCAGTTTGTTCTCTAGTTTAACGTACACCTCAATATTTATAGAAGTATTTCCTTAATAGAGTCCTATTTTAAGAGTATTTTTCAAATTGAATAGTAGAAAGGAAAATATTAATTAATTCTCCTACCATATATTTTAGGAGTCTCATATATTCTAGGAAGTTTAGTAGGGAGGAAAATATTAATTAATTCGGCTACCATATATTTTAGGAGTCCCATATATTTTAGGAAGTCTAGTTAATATAATAAAAAATAACTAAATAATAAATTTTAAAAAATAGTGAAAAGATAGTTTCAGAAGAGTCTTTTAATGAGGGCAAAAAATTCAAATCACTTTTCTAAGAGTCTTCACACTTTTAGTATATATATATATATATATATATATATATATATATATCACATGCTGGGATAGGAAACAAAACTTAATATGTGCTTTAAAACTTTAACTTGAATTGTGTTGCTCAACCATCATAACATATGAAGGTACCCATGGGCTATATGGGCCCAACTCTCCCAGAGCTGGTAGGACCCCAGCGCGTGTGGCCGCACGAATCAGAGGGTAAACATATGCACTATGGGGGACTCAAACCTCCCGGCATATCAAGGTGGCACAAGCACTAAATCATGTGATATAATGTGGGGGACTTGAACCTCCCAATCATATGGTAATAGTAATAAGGAATACTCAAACCACCTGGTCATATAGACCCTCGCGTCGGCAATCGTAGTTTCTAGTATTGGTCTCTCGGACTTCCACTTTCACGACTCAGTTACATAACCCTCATTAAAGCCCAATTAAAACAATTATCACACAGTTACATTCATTAAACCACAATTCACATTTAGCATTCATTGTTGATATCGCCATACCAATTATCTTCACTGGAGGGAATTCACAACCCCCCTTGGTTCAATTTTACATTACCTTGGGGAATTATACAATCCCATAAGGTTCAATTCAAAATCATAATGCAATAGTTCTAGAATAGTTCAATTCCCACATTCCTCATATTAAAAAACCACTTTCACAATATGGTATTAGGGTCATAACCACTTCAAAAGTCACAAGTTTGGGAAATCAAAATTCCTAGTTCATTCACCATTCCCATACACCAAATAGACTTTGAAACCACTATTTAAACCTAACCCTTGCAGGACAAACATGAAACATCACATAAAAAATAGTTATAACAAACCCTCAACCCATGGTTCAAAACCAAACCTCAATACCATAAGAACAACACTTTAAAACTTATGTTTTTAGCAAATTAATAATTGGGAAAGAGTAACATGCTTGAAATACCAAGTTTCACGAAGGGATTTCAACCGTTGTGCCCTTGGATGACCTACTTCTTGAAAACCCTAAGTATGACTGCTTAAGAGAATTTGAAAGAACTTTTGTAGTATTTTAGTACGTTAAGGATAAAATATAACCCCCTTAAGTGCTTTATGGATGTAGGGTTTTAATTGGGTAAGGAGAGAATTATCCAAAGTGCCCTAAAATTAAAAACTAAAATTTAGTCGTCAATGACTACGGGTCACCATACGACTCGTATGGACTCATCACAACTCATCACCCTAAGTTGCTGCCAAGATAGTTCCTAGGAAATCCATACACTGTTGATCCTACGACTCAACTGGTACAACTTATAATGGTACCCTACAACTCATAGGGTCCAGTCGTAGTCAACACATAACCCAATATGGTAAACACTGAACACCCTATGATTTGCGCCCAACGACTCATAACAAGTCCTTACGACTCACGGTGAGCCACTCGTACTCAGAGCAGAACTTTGCCACATACTTATTATTTGGTTATAATTGCGTCTATAGGACCTATTAAGACTCCCTACGAATTGTGTCCCCAAGTCGTTCTCAGGACATTAACTTAAGCACCATTCACTGGACACTTTATGACTAGGGTCACCTGACCCATTAAGACACCCTATGATTCGCAGGGTGAGTTGTAGTCAAGACAGTAAGGATAAAATTTTAGAAAATTTTCAAGGACCCAAAACCCGAGGCGTTACATAGTCTCCCCCTTAGGATAATTCATCCTCGAATAACAGGGCAAGGCATTTATTAGTATGATTTGACTTCACACAATCACACTTATCTTTAACAAAGACAGAAAACAAAGATGTTAAGGAATATGCATACCTTAAGCATGATTATCCGAAATAGAGAACAAAAATAGATACTTAGACTTCATGTCCTTCTCGGCTTCCAACATAGATTCCTCGACTTTTTGGTTCCTCCAAAGAACCTTTACCAAAGCTACATCCTTAGTCCGTAATCGACAGACTTGCCAATCGAGACTTCCTTCTGAGATAAAGAATCTAAAATACCCACCTCCTCCAAAGGAACAACCGTCGAAGGATCACCCACACACTTTCTCAACATTGAAACATGAAACATTGGATGAATAGAGCTTAAGCTAGAAGCCAACTCCAACTCATAAGCGACATATTCAACCCTATTCAAAACTAAGTACAGACCGGCATAACGAGGACTGAGCTTTCCCTTCTTACCAAACCGCATCACTTCCTTCATGGAGGACACCTTTAAAAACACCCAATCACCAACACTGAATTCTAACTCCCTTTGCCTCACATCCGCATAGGAGTTTTGGAAACTTTGGGCAGTCTTTAAGTCTATTCCAAATCACCTTCACTTTCTCTATGGCTTGGTGAACCAAATCAAGGCCAAAAAACTTATTCTCATAAACCTTAAACCCCCCAATAGAAGACCTACACCTCCTACCATATAAGGCCTCAAACAGAGCCATACTAATGCTAGAGTGATAACTGTTGTTATAGGCAAATTCTATGAGAGGCAAGTGGTCAACCCAACTATCACCAAAATAAAAAACATAAGCCCAAAGCATATCTTCCAAGGCATGTATTTTCCTTTTCCCTTTCCCATCTATTTATGGGTGGAAAACGATACTAAAATTTACCTTATTCTCCAAACCTCAGCTGAATGATCACCAAAAGTAAGATGAGAAATGGGTACCCCGATCAGATATGATAGAGATTGGAGTACCATGCAACTTCACGATCTTCTAAATGTATAACTTGGCGTATTTCTCTGAAGAGAAATTTGTCCTCACTGGCAAGAAGTGAGTAGACTTAGTCATCCTATCCATGATGACCCAAATCGAATCAAATTATTAGCGAGACCGCAGAAGACCTGTAACAAAATCCATATTAATTATTCCCTATTTCCATACCGGCAGCTCGATCTCTTGAGCCAACCTACCAGTCCTTAAGTGCTCCACTTTCACTTGCTAACACACCATGCACTTAGCCATAAAATTGTCCACATCCCACTTTATCTGTTCCACCAATAAATCTTCTTAAGATCATGATACATTTTCATTGAACCAAGATGAATAGTATAACACAACTCATAAGCTTTGGCCAAAATTCTTCTTCACAACCCATCAACATCGGGAACACATAATCTGTCTTGGTATCTAAAGATACTATCACCACCAATCTAAAAAATCAGCACCTTCTGCTTACCTACATCCTTCTTAATTTGCATCAAAATAGGATTAACATTTGCTTCTCCTTTACCTCAGCACCAAGTGATGACCTTGCCGTCTCTTGAACAATCATTCCACCATCCTCAGAATCCAAGAGATGAACTCCTAGATTAGCCAAACGGTGAATATCCTTCACCAAATCTCACTTCTCTTCGTCCACATAAGATAGCTTCCCATGGACATCCTGCTAAGAGCATCAGCAACCATATTAGCTATTCTTGGATGATAGTAAAGACTCTTGTCATAGTCCTTGAGTAACTCAAGCCATCTCCGTTGCCTTAGATTTAGCTTCTTTTGAGTGAACACGTATTGTAGGCTCTTAAGGTAAGAATAAATATCAACATGGATCCCATACAAATAATTCTGCCAAATCTTTAATGCAAATACCATGACCAATAATTCAAAATCATGAGCTAGATAATTCTTCACATGAACTTTCAACTATCTAGAAGCATATACAACCACCTTGTTGTGCTACATCAACACACAATCTAGCCCTACCCAGGATGCATCGCAATAGACAACAAAACCATCAGTGACCCCAGGCAGAGTCAAGACTAGAGCCGAAGTCAACTATCCTTCATCTTCTCGAAACTACCTTTGCAAGTATCAGACCATAATAATTTCACCTTATTCTAAGTCAACTTAGTCAATGGGGTAGCAATAGAAGAGAAACTCTCCACAAACCTTTTATAATAACCGGTTAAACCGAAGAAACTTTGAATGTCGGTTGAAGCTGTGGCTAGGCTATTTCTTAACCATCACAACCTTTTGTGGATCTACCATGATTCCTTCACTAGAAACAACATGTCCTAGATAAGTCACAAAATTTAGACAAAACTCACACTTAGAAAATTTCATGTACAACCACAGCTCTTTCAAGGTTTATAATATAAGGGAGAGGTGATCGGTATGATCCGTCTCACTCTTGGAGTACACCAAAACTGATGAAAAACCAAAGTTATAAGGTCCATAAATATTGTCGGGGCATTGGTCAAACCAAAGGACATCACCAAGAACTCAAAATGACTATACCAGGTTCAAAAGACAGTCTTAGGGGTATCCACTTTCCTAATCTTCAACTGATGGTAACCCGATCGAAGATCAATCTTAGAAAAGACTTAGCACCCTGAAGTTGATCGTAGATCGTCAATCCTCGAAAACAGATACTTATTCTTCACAATCACCTTATTCAATTAGTGGTAAATAATACATATTTGAAAGGAACCACCCTCTTATGCACAAAGATCATAGGACCACCATACAGAAAAACACTAGGGAGTATAAAACCTTATCCAAAAGATCTTTGAAATGCTCCTTGAGTTCTTTTAACTCAGCCGAAGTCATTCTATAAGGAAGGATAGAAATAGGATGAGTTTCCAAAAAAAGATCAATCCCAAAATCAATTTCCCTATTGAGAGGAATACTAGGAAGATCATTAAGAAATACCCCAGGAAATTTGCAGACCACAAGGATAGTCTATAAGGAAGGACCTTCGGATCTAGAATCCTTAACATGAACTACGTGATAGAGGTACCCTTTAGAAACTATTTTTCGGGCTCTAAGATATGAAATAAACCTTCCCTTAGGTACTAGGGAGCTGTCTTCCCATTCGATCACTGTCTTATTAGGTAAGTAGAAACTGACCCTTTAGGTTCGACAATCAAGAGATGCTTAGCACGAATGCAACTAATCCATCCCCAAAAATCATATCAAAATCTAACATGTCTAACTCTATGAGATCTACCAAGGTCTCCCTACCATGTACCAATATTACATAACCCCTATAGACCCTTCTAGACACAATAGAGTTGCCCACCGGGGTGGACACAGAGAAGGGGTCTGAAATACACTCAAGACCAAAACCAAAATAGATAGCCACATAAAGGGTAATATAAGAAAGAGTAGACCCTGGATCAAGTAGATATATACATCAAGATAGAAGAGTTTAAGCATCCTATTAACAACATCAGGGGATGCTTTAAAATCTTAGTAAGTGGCAAGAGCGTACAGAAGGTTTTGACCAGTGCCAGAGCCAGAAGCAGAAGTAGTGTCTTTTGGAGAGAGGGCTGATGAAGTGGCAATAGGAATCTTATTTGCCCCAGAGGAAAACTTAAAAGGACAATCCTTATGCATATAACCAATCTGACCTTATTTAAAGCACCTGTTACTCCCCTCTTCACAAACACCACAGTGCACCTGACCACAGAATCTACAAGGAGGATACGATAGAGCTTACTGAGCCCCACTAGCCTAAGGCTTGGATCCCAGTATTTTAAACCCACTAATATACTGAGAATGACGATCACTAGATGTCTTTGGATAAGGAGCACTATCCATAGAGTAGGAACCAGAATTGCCCCACTTCTTCTTAGACCACTTTTCACTATCTCTACCACTCTGCTGCTAACCTTTACCCTGAAACTTCTTATTATGCCTTTCACTCATCTTTGCTTGCTTCTTCTTTTCTTCTTCCACTTTTTGAATATACATCATAAGTCTAGGGGTGTTTATATCCTTATTTGTCAAGGCAACCTTTATCTCCAAGATTAATTCACGGGATAACCCAGAGGCAAACTTTCTCATTCTAGCCATCATGATAGACACCAATTTCAAAGCATAGTACGACAATTAATGAAACTTCAAGGCATACTCCTTCACTGACATCCTATCTTGCTTCAAATTTATGAAATCCTTGGTCTTCGCCTTTCTCAACTCCTAAGAAAAGAAGAGATCAAGTAAAATACTAGAGAAATCATCCCACAAAGCTGACTCAACATCATCTCCCCTAAGTTGCTCCCACCCTTCAATTAATAAGCAACAAACTCTACACATTCCACATCAGTAGCATGTATCACTCGAAAGATCTTTTCCATCTCATCAATAAAATTTTAAAGATCCTACTTAACTTTAGAACCAGTGAAAGTAGGAGGACTCAATCTCATAAATTGGCCAACTTTAGTAGCCTCGGATAATGAGGCAACAAAAATAACACACTCAGTATGGGAGACTACTAAACGAATAAGCAAATGAATCAACTGACGAAACTTAACATTAGACATGTTAGCTCGGGGTGCATAAGGAGGGATAGAGGGAACCGGTGGAGTTCCATCAGGGTAATTATAAGAAACGACTCTAAACTCTTAAAGTTGGATGAGCTTCATCCATATTATCCTCAGATGGGACAGAAAGGTTTCCATGAGCATCAGATCTTCAAGTAGGTATGATCTAAAAAAAGTAAACATACAAGAATTAGAGAAGATTCAAGACCTTAGACTCTATGGCTCAAAAATAGAACAACAAGAAAGGAAAACATTCCTAAATGCCTCATAGCCTCTTCCTTATAAGTGTGCCATGCTACACACCCATAAATGAGACTCTACTTGATAAGACTTTATTGGACACCCAATGATACCAAACCTAAGATCTGATACCATCTTTTTAATAACATAAACTAGAGCCTGGCCATGACGAGTATCTCAAGTCCTACATGGATCAGAGATCACCCCTTGTACCTAACCAAACTAAACACAACATCCCCCAAGGTCGGATGAATTTTGAACATATAAAAAGATAGTGTGCAACAAGCTTAAGAAAATTCAAAACGTATCTATAACCGATGACCAGTGATCGGCCAAATAACTGACCAACATCACCTAATATCCATAGTAATCTAAATAAAGAACCAAAACCAGTCTTGGTCGGGATAAGTCCCCAACCCTGATAGATAAAAATGACAATGAAAATGATAATATTAATGATATTAAAAGAAACTATCAACTCAAATCTAAGAATGAAAGCTGGTGAAATGACTAAGACTTCTGGGGAATAGAATCTCACTACTTCACTATAAAAGAATAAATCAATGAACTGAGCCGACCAACCTAACGCTGCCCATGAAAAGTAAAAGTAGCACCTGTGCCTGCATCGCGTGGGGATATAACATTTGGAGATGGTTAGTGGGGTGAACACTAGCATGTAACTCAGGGATAAGGATAACATAATTCTATGATCAATAGTTCAAAATCATTCAAAATTAATACACATAATTAAATGCATATATATATATATATATATATCACAAACCGAGATAGCGAATAAGGCTTAACATGCGATTTAAAACATTAGCCTAGATTGGTAGCTCAACTATCATAACATACAAAGGCACCTCTAGGCTATATGGTCCCAGCTCTCCCCAGCTAATAGGGCCTCAATGTATATGGCCACATGAACCAGAGGATAAACATATGCACTATGGGGGACTTGAACCTCCCGACATATCAAGGTAACAAAAGAACCAAATCATATAATATAATGTGGGAAACTCAAACCTCCCAATCATATAGTAATAATACTAAGGGAGACTTGAACCACATGGTCATATAGACCCCCACGTCAGCAATGGCGGTTTCCATTATTGGTCTCTCAGACCTTCAATTTCACGACTCAGCTACACAACCCTTATTAAAGCCCAATTAAAACAATTATCACAGAATCTCATTCATTGAACCACAATACATATTTAGACATACATTGTTGATATTGTCATACCAACTGCACTTGAAAGGTAACATTAATACGCCACCCAAATTATCTTCACTTAGAGAATTCACAACCCCCCCTGGGTCAATTTTACATTATCTTAGGGAATTACACAACCCTATAAGGTTTAATCCAAAATCATAATGCGATAGTTCAAGAATAGTTCAATTCCCACATTTCTCATAATTAAAAACCACTTTCACCATATGAGGTTGGGGTCATAACTACTTCAAAAGTTACAAGTTTGGAAAATCACTATCCCTATTTCATTCACCATTCCCATACATCAAATTAACTTTAAAACCACCATTTAAACCTAACCCATATAGGGACAAACATGAAACATCACATAAATAATAGTTATACAAAACCCTCAACCCATGGTTTCAAAACCAACCTCAATACCATATGAAAAACACCTTAAAACTTATGTTTTTAGAAAATTAATAATTAGGGAAAAGTAACATGTCTAAAATACCAAGTATCGTAGAAAGATTTCAACTCTTGACCTCTTGGATGACCTACTTCTTAGAAACCTTAAGTATGGTTGCTTGAGAGAATTTGAGAGAGCTTTTGAAGTGTTTTAGTACGTTAAGGATGAAATATAACCCCCTTAAGTACTTTATGGATGTGGGGTTTTAATTGGGTATGGAGAGAATTGTCCAATGTGCCCTTAAATTAAAAGATAAAATTTAGTCGTAAATGACTACGGGTTATCGTACAACTCGTATAGAATCATCATGACTCATCGCCCTGAGTCATAGCCAAGGCAGTTCCCAGGACACCTACATATTGTTGAGCCTACAAATCAACTGGTACCACTTGTAATGGGACCCTACAACTCATAGGGTCCAGTCATAGTCACACCAAACCCAATAGGGTAAATACTGGACACCCTATGATTTGTATCCATTGACTCATAACAAGTCCTTATGACTCACAGTGAGCCACTCATACTCAGAGCATAACTTTACCACATACTTACTGATTTGGTTATGATTGAGTCCCTAGGACCTGTCAAGACTCCCTATGACTTGTGTCCCTGGGTCATACTCAGGACAGTAACTCAAGCACCATTTACTGGACACATTATTACTAGGTTCACCTAACCCATCAAGACACCATACGACTCGTAGGGTGAGTCGTAATCAAGAAAGTGCAGATAAAATTTAAGAAAACTTTCAAGGACGAAAAATATGGGCGTTACAAGATGACTTGTGTTAAGCACCGTACTACAACAAGGGGATAGTCTTAGATCATGACATATTTACTAATTTTTACTTTGTTTCATCACATGTGCTTTGAATTAAATGACGATCCATTGTTTTCACCGTTGAGGTAACTCGTGAAGATTTAAAAATTGTTCAAGAAAAAAAAGACTATTCAAGAAAAAGAACAAACAGTTTCTACATTGAATGAAGTCTCTCTTAGTTGAGTTGAAGTTTTCTAAGATAGAATCCTTATTATACTCATATAGTTTGAATGAATAGTTAAGTTTTCCTATTGAATATAGCTATTCAATATGCGTGGTTGATGTGTGATGTGTATAGTTGATGGTGTATTTAAAGGATTAGTTTTGGACGAATCATGTGTTAGCTCAACCCACTTACTTCAATTCAATAGTTCCTTATAATAGAGATATGACACTAATGAAAAAATGCATTGCACATGTACTTTTTTGTTAGAAATAATCCATTTTCAGTTTCTAACCAAATAAGGGATATATATCAAGTTTATTTCTATTGTAACTTTTGTGTTATTGAGATTGATAGGAACTAGACAAAGAAATAATGAATGAGTCATATGAATAATTAGAAGTTCAAGAACATCTAACCGACATGTCAGAATTGACATTCCATTACATTTAAGTAGTGGGAGAAATGTTAATAGACGTAAGGAAATTTACTCATAATAGTGGAAACGATGTTGAGCAAAGATCACTACATGAAATCATTGATATCAAGAATTTGATAGTTTGACTATAGTGATCCTAGTACTTGTTGTAGTGGGAGAGTAATAACCAAGATCGATTTTACATACAAATTTTACGTACAGTCTTAGAATAATTTCATGAAAGAATTTCTGAAGATTTTAGTATGAAATCAAACAATTACGACAAAGTACTACTAGAATAAATTGCATCAAAAGATAACTTGGAAAGTCCTTTTAGACTTTTATAGTCATGTAAAAATAATGTATGTAATAGTTAGATGCATGGGTAAAAATCTGAGTGGGAGATTGTTGGGATATATATACCATTAACCATGCATTTAGATATGGTATATTCAAATAATTATTATGGATAAAAGTCTAAGTGAAAAATTATTGGGATATATGCTATTAATCATGTGTTTGGATATAGTACTTATCATAGAAAAATTATTCATTTAATTTTAGTAAAGAATTAAATAGATCGTCTATTCGGCTATGTATCATATAATAAATTATTTTGTGTATAGATTTTAGCTTATACATGAAAAATTAAATCATCGATTCTTATAAGTAAAAATATTATGTTCACAATCAAATATGAAGTTGGACAAACATCTTTATGATTGTATCACAAGATTAAATATAATCTATTCTTGATTATGGGAATGATTCCAACTTCTTGCCTTAGTACACTCTGTGTGTATTGAACGGATCAAGTATAAATGATTGCTTATGTTTGAAATATTTATAAACATCTTTTCTAGATCATTGAATGTAATACCCTAAGTTTTTAAACTCTAGACTCATCAAAAAATGTGGCCACTAAATTAGCTTTCTAATGCCACAAGTCTCTCGTTAATTTGATATCGTGGCAAAAAGTTATGGAATATTTCCGAAGGGTCTGTCAACTGCCAATGAAAATGACTCAACCAACGACCCATTACCAGTCATAACGAGCCATTGTGTGGAGTTGTTGACACAATAATGAGGATCCCATATTTTAGCTCTGTGGTAACGAGTCAAACATACGACTCATTATCAGTCCTAACGAGTCATTAGGTGGACCCATTATCACAACAAAAAAGAAATCTAGAAATCAAATCTTTAACCACGACTTCTCCTAACGACATATGATTAGACCTAACAAGTTGTTAGGAGAGGATTCATTGTCATAACAGAAAGGACTCAAAATTCAGGACTTCAGGTCACGACTCCTGACCAGTCGTAATGAGTCATTACCCGAATATGATGATTATTTCCCAAAATTTCCTAAACATTGTAGAAAGGTCTTTTAGATCTTTTGCAATTCTTTTAATCCCAAACCCATGTCATTTGGGCACTCCAAGATCAATTATTGGGGGTTAATACTACCCTAACACCTCATAAACTCAAAACCTTTTGACACTTAGCAAAAAGGGTCGATTTTCTCTTCTCCAATAGCAAGTTAGGTTTCCTCAATATCAAGCACAAATTCAAAGGATTTCTCTAAGACTTCCACCTTCAGGTATGTAGAATTTCATCAATGGGTCCCTTTCACCTATTGAGCCCTAAAAGATTCTAAATCCTCAAGTTTAATTTCCCTCCAAGAATAGAGTTCCAAGTGAAATATGAGTTTACATAATTCCTTCAATCTATCTGTGTATATATACCATGAGTACATATTTTTCCACAAGAATTACATCTACCCATACTCACTATCATGAATTTCCCTTATTATTGATAAATTATTGAGTTTGGAATGTATTTTGTAAAATTCTCTACTATGATCGGCTTTAAAATATTATTATGTTCAATTCCATTAGTCAGAGCTAGTGGGTTATGAATGCCAGATACCTATGACTTCATGCATGTATCAATTAACATATTTTGAGCACTTCAGATTTTACATGTATTGTTATTTCAAGAATACTACTATATTGAGCATATATATATATAATTTTTAGTGTCGTTTAGTTGGGAGTCGTACCTAGCACTGAGTGAACATAGGAATGAAGGATCACATGTCAGTTAGGACTAAGTCCTTTACCAGAAGTCCCTAAATTCTAGAATTATGGCGCCATTATAGGTTATAAGGGGTCACTTGTCAGATATGACTCACACCCTAGTCCTTTGGGACATCATTTTAGTGGATCCATGCCAAGCAATATTGGTACCCTTGGCAAAGTACTAGCACTCTTCTAATTGGGGTTATAGGTTGGACCCCGATTTGCTCATATTGGGATATGTCAGTTATTGTTAGCTCCCACAATCCCCAGTTTATGCTTCAATTTATGTCAGTTCAAGTTTGCATTGACCTTGTATTCAATTATTCATACATTCAGTTTTCATTCAGTACATGATAATACTTAGTCTTACATTCAGTTGACATGTTTAGCTTATACTCGTTAGTTTCCCATCTCACATACTCAGCATATACAAAGTACTGATCACATACTTTTTGCTCTATATTGTCTTATAATATAGGTTCGTATGCTTAGTACTTGGACAACTTTTAGCATGTTCTCGTACTACTCAGTAGCAGTTATTGATGAGTCCTTATTATGCGAGGGCTAACTATTAGTTATTTATTTTCTTTCAATCTATTCATTTCAGTCAGTTGGAGTTAGTTGGGGTTTTTCCCAATAATTAATCATGTTTAGAGGCTTTCAGAGATATGTTTAGATTTTTCAGCTTATTGGGTTATCACACAGTGCCGTTTCCAATTTTGATTGACATGTAGTTTTACATTAGTAGTACTTCTATCAATTAAGTCAGTTAGCTTCTGCCTAGTATTTTGTTATTTCCTTAGTGTTCTAATACATGATAGGCAATGGGTTAGCTTGGGGTCTCTTGTGGCACTAAGCACCGTGTTAAAATTAGGGGTAGTCTCAAGTTGTGAAAAACTTGGTATCAGAGCAGAAGGTTTAAAGTGTCCTAGGGTATCCAAAAGTCGCATTAAGTAGATTCTTGTTCATGGGTGTGAATTGTGCCACACTTATGAGCGAGAGGCTACAAAAATTTTTAGGAAGGTCTCACTTCTTTTATGATTCATGTCGATAGAGTGTGAACTCTATATTAAAACTTCTCTTATAACTCAACCTCTATCTATTTACAGGTAATGCCTTCTAAGAGTACTAACAGAAGAAGGAACGGGAACCAACAAGAACCACCGTCAGTTATCGAAGACCCTCTGAATGAGCAAGCCTCTCATGCTAGGTTCAGGGTTGCTTTGATAGAGCTAGACCAATCTATGATTTCTTGAAATAATCAATAGGTGGTTTCCCCATTCAACCTAGTAATGAGTACGGCGGTAGCTAGAATCTGGGATTTTACTCAGATAAATCTACAGTATTCTTTAGGTCTAAGTCTGAAGAGGATCCACAAGAATTCTTGGACAGTGTTTAAAAGGTTTCTAATATCATAGGTGTTACTTCTATTGACAGTGTTGACCTTGCTGCTTACCAACTACAAGGAGTGGCTCATACTTGGTTCAAGCAGTAGAAGGAAGATAGAGGTGTAGATTCAAGGCCAGTAGAGTGGGATGAATTTTTTATTGCATTTCTAGACAGGTTCTTTCCACTTGAGTTGAGAGAGTCCAAGATACAGGAGTTCATCAACTTGAAGTAGGGCAGTATGAGTGCTAAGGAGTATTTACTCAAGTTTACTTAATTGGCAAGGTATGCTCCGACTATGGTAGCTGGTTCTATGGCTCGAATGAGTAAGTTTATGTCTAGTGTTTTTGAGAAGCTGGTTAAAAATTATAGAACACCCATGTTGATTAAAGAGATAGACATTTCTAGGTTAATGGTCCTTGCTAAACAGATTGAGGATGGGAATCTCAAAAAGAAGGAAAGAGAGAATAAGAGGGCCAGACTTGGTAGTTTTAATTTCTCTCAGCCGAGGTCAGGTGGTGGGAATAATTCTCAGTTCTGTCAAAAATCTTCAATCCCAACCTTATTTTCTGCCAGTACATCCATGCCAAAATTTCAGACAGGATACTCGCTATAAGGTACCATGCTCTAAGTCCCAAGGTAATGTGATTAGTTGTTGCAGTAACCCAATTTGCAAAAGATGTGGTATAAACCATAAGGGTAGATGTATAGCTAGTATTGATGTTTGCTTTGGGTGTATAAAGTCAGTCCAGAGTGTGAGAGAATGCTAAATGATTTCACAGAGAGATAAATATATTCATCAACAGAGTCTGTCTAATTTATCAGCAGTTGTAATAGGTCATCCAACTCAGTAAAGTGGCACCTCCAGTGCTACTGGTGGACAATATCAGGGTAGGTTTTATTTCTATCAGACTTGATAAGATCAGGAGGGTTCTCTTGATATGGTTACCGATACATTACAAGTTGTCCACCTTCATGTTTATGCATTGTTAGATCTCGGAGTCATACTTTTCTTTGTGACTCTCTTTATAGAAATAGATTTTGGTATCAGTCCTAAAATTCTTAAAGAATCCTTCTTAGTTTCTACTCAAGTTGGTAGTTCAATCATAGCCAGACGGGTATACAAAAAATCCCCAGTCACAGTATCCCAAAAATTTACTTCAGTCATCGATCTTGTAGAGTTAGCTATGACCAATTTTGATGTCATTCTTGGCATATATTGGTTCACTCATGCTATGACTCAGTTGATTGTAGAAATAGAATAGTCCAATTTCAGTTTTCAAATGAGCAAGTCTTAGAGTGAAAGGGTAGTACCTTAGTGCCTATAGGTTGGTTTGTCTCTTTCCTTAAGGCAGGATGAATAATTTCAAAAGGGTGCATCTACCACCTCAATAGATTCTAGGACTCAAAGTCAGAAATCCTGAGTCTTGAGTAAGTTCCTGTAGTAAGTGAATTTCCAAAAGTATTTCCTGATGATCTGCACAGAGTTCATCCCGAGAGAGAAATTAACTTTGAAATAGATCTCCTTACAGATACCGAGCCCATCTTATTCCACCTTATAAAATGCTTCTAGCTGAGCTTAAGGAATTGATAGAGCAATTGAAAGATATCTTAGACAAAGGTTTCATCAGGCCTAGTGTCTCTCTATGGGGTGCTCTAATACTATTTGTATGTAAGAAAGATGGTTCACTCAGAATGTGTATTAACTACCATCAATTGAATAAAGTCATAATCAAGAATAATTATCCCATCCTTAGGATTGATGATTTGTTCGACTAACTTTAGGGTGCTAATTATTTCTCCAAGATAGACCTCAAATTCGGCTATCATCATCTCAGAGTCAGAGATTGTGACATTCCAAAGACGACCTTTAGAACTCAATATGCTCACTTTGATTTTGTATTTATGCCTATTGAACTAATGAATGCCCCTACAACTTTTATGAACTTGATGAACAGAGTGTTCAAGAAGTACTTGGACATGTTCGTTATAGTCTTCACAGATAGCATCCTTATTTATTCTCATAATGAGGGTGAACATGCAGATTATTTGACGATTGTCTTGCAGACTCTTAAGGATCACTAGTTACTCAGTAAGTTCAGCAAGTGTCGAGTTTGGTTCAAATTAGTAGCATTCCTTAATCATATCATTTTTGGTAAAGGCATTTAAGTTGATCCTCGAAAGACCAAAGAAGGAAGAAACTATCCTAGACCCATTTATCCATCATATATTAGGAGTTTGTTGGGTTTAGTAGGTTACTACAGACGGTTTGTTGAAGGATTTCCCTCTACTGATTCTCCCATGTCTACGTTGACTCAAAAGAAAGTCAAATTCCAGTGGTCTTATTCTTATGAGAAGAGTTTTTAAGAGTAGAAGACTCGACTCACCTCCTCTCCAGTGTTGACTCTACCAGAGGGTTCAAATGGTTTTGTGGTATATTGTGATGCTTTTAGAGTTGGTTTTGGTTGTGTGTTGATGCAGTGGGGCAAGGTTATATCATATGCTCTAGACAACTCAAACCTCATGAGAAGAACTACCCGACTCATGATCTCTTGTTGGCAGTAGTTGTCTTTGCCTTACAAATTAAGAGGCATTATCTCTATGGGTTTTATGTTGATGTGTTCATTGATCACAAGAGTCTTCAGTATGTTTTTAGTTAAAAAGATCTAAATCTCAATTAGAGAAGGTAGGTAGAGTTATTAAAGGATTATGATATGAGTATCTTGTATCACCCGGGCAAGGCTAATATAGTAGCTGACACCCTTAGTAGATTGTCTATGGGTAGTGTTGCCCACACGAAGGATGATAAAAAAAACTTAGTTTGTTAGGTTCATCAACTTGCTAGGTTGGGAGTTTGGTTGGTTGATTCGGTCGAAAGTAGTGTTTAGATTCATAATAGTTTAAAATCTTCTTTGGTTGCTGAGGTAAAGGAAAAGCAAAATAGAGATCCTATTTTTCTTAAGTTGAAAGAGGTGGTTTGAAGTCAGAAGGTTTAGGTTTTCTCCTAAGGGGGTGATGGTGTTCTTCGCTCTTCGCTGTCAAGGAAGATTATGTGTTACGAATGTGGATGGGTTGAGTCAGTGGATATTAGCATAAGCTCATGGTTCTCGGTATTTTATTCATCCAAGAGCCACTAAGATATACAGTGACTTGCAGGAAGTCTATTGGTGGAATGGTATAAATTAGTATATCACGAAATTCATGGCTAAGCGTTCAAATTGCCAGCAGGTTAAGGTTGAGCACTAGAGACCTAGTGGTATGCTTCAAGAATTCATTATTTCTACTTGGAAGTGATAAATAGTAAATATGGACTTCATCACAAAGTTGCCTCTTACTCGTTGTCAGCATAATTCTATTTGGGTTGTTGTGGATTGAATGACTAAGTCAACTCATTTCTTTCCAGTTAACACTTTAGATTCTACCAAAGATTATGCTAGACTCTATATTCGGGAGTTGGTGAAGTTGCATAGAGCCCCTTTGACCATTATTTAAGATAGAGGTACCCAGTTTACCTCTCATTTTTGAAAGGCTTTTCAAAAGGGTCTTGGTAACCAAGTTCATCTCGGTATATCTTTTCACCCGCAGATAGATGGTCAAGTAGAAAAGACCATTCAGATCTTAGAAGATATGTTGAAAGTGTGTGTGATTGATTTCAAGTGTAGTTGGGATGATAAATTTCCTTTGATTGAGTTTACTTGTAATAACAGTTATCACTCCAGTATTCAGATCGCCCCATTTAAGGTTCTTTATAGTAGGAGGTGTAGTTATCTTATTGGTTGGTTTGAGGCTGGTGAAGCTGCTTTGATAGGGCCAGATTCACTACATGAGGTAATGGAAAAGGTTCATCTGATTAGAGAAAGGTTGAAGACTGCTCAGAGTCGTCAAAAATTTTATCTAGGTGTAAGAAGAAGGGATCTTAAATTTTATGTTGACGATGAAAAGGGAGCTTGAATTTGATGTTGGCGATTTCTTCTACTTGAAAATTATGCCCATAAAAGGGGTAAAGAGGTTTGGAGAGAAAGGAAAGCTCAGTCCCCCTATTATGCTAGTCCTTAGAAAATTTTGAGTTATTTTTGTAAGGTATCTTATGAGTTGGAATTGCCTACAGAGTTGGCATAGTACATCCGATTTTCCATGTTTCCTTGTTGAAGAAATCCATCAGTGATCCAGCCTCAGTAGTTCCTTTAGAAAAAGTTTGCATGGAAAATAGCCTCTCTTAGTAAAAAAATCCCAGTTGAGATCCTTGATCATCGGACTTGTAGGCTAAGGAATAAAAAGGTCTCCTTGGTAAAGGTATTGTGGAGAAACCAGTCAGTTGAGGGAGCTACTTAGGAAGCAAAGACAGATATGATGTCCAAGTACCCCTATCTTTTCTCTTCGAATCCAGCTCCAGCTTGAGTTAGTAATTTCCTTTAATTAATTAATTATTTCATTTCAATCTCAACCATCCAACCATCTTCATGTCATATCATGCATTCATGAGTTTACTTAATTCTTTCAGTCTATTTGTGTAAATATACCATGAGTACATGTTTTCCCATAGGAATGGCATCTTCCCATACTCACCATCATGAATTTCCCTTATTATTTATAAATTATTGAGTTTGGGATGTATTTTATAAAATTTTCTACTATGATTAGCTTTAAAATATTATTATCGTTAGTTGCATTAGTCAGGGTTAGTGGGTTATGAATACCTGATACCTAGACTTCATGCATGTATCAGTTAACATGTTTTGAGTACTTCAGATTTTGCATGTGTTTCTATTTCCAAGAATATTACTATATTGAGCATAATATATACATCAATTTTCAGTGTCGTTCAGTTGGGAGTCGTACTTAGCACTGAGTGAACGCAGGGATGAAGGCTAACACGTCAGTTAGGACTGAGTCCTTTAGTAAAAGTCCCTAACTTCTAGAACTACGACACCATACCCTAGTCCTTCGAGGCATTAGTTTAATGGATCCACAGTATTGGTACCCTTGGCAAGGTACTAGCAACACTTCCAACTGGGGTTACGGATTGGACCCTAGTTTGCTCAGATTGGGGTATGTAGGTTATTGTTAGCTCCTACAGTCCTCAATTTATGTTCAGATTAGGTTTGTATTAACGTTGTATTCAGTTATTCTGATATTTAATTTTCATTCAATACATGATAATACTTGGTCTTGCATTCAGCTTACATGTTCATGCATTCATGTTCAGCCTATACTAGTTAGTTTCCCATCTCGCATACTCAGTACATTTAAAGTACTGATCGCATACTTTTTGTGCTATATTGTCTCATAACATAGGTTTGGATGCTCAATATCCGGACTACTGTTAGCACGTTCCTGTACCACTCAGTAGCTGTTATTGGTGAGTCCTCATCATGCAAGGGCTAACTATGAGTTATTTATTTTCTTTCAGTCTATTTCATTTCAGTTATTTGGAGTTAGTTGGGAGTTAGTTAGAGGTTTTCAGACAGATGTTTAGATTTTTCAGCTTATTAGGTAGTCAACAGCTCTATTTCCAGTTTTGATTGACATACAATTATACATTAGCATTACTTCTATCAGTTACGTCAGTTAACTTTCGCCTAGTATTTTGTTATTTCTTCGGTATTCTAATATATATTAGGTCATGGGTTAGTTGGGGTCACTTGTGGCACTAAGAACAGTGTTACGGCTAGGGGGTAGTGTCGGATCATGACATTGAATGTACTTATACTCTTAATCTTGATATAATTATTATGACCAATGCCATTTGTTTGTTGTCTTGATCTATCAAAGATTGAAACTCTTTCATGGGTTAAAATGTTCCTGATAGGCTGGATAATGACAACTGACATTTGTGAAATAATGATTAGTTGATAGAATTCATATCTCGACCTTAAGATTGTAGATACCCCTTTTTATTTGCTTATAAGTTTTTATGTGAAAACCTGCAAGTGAATTTTGTATTCGTCATATGAAATAAGTTAAGTGTATGAATAAAGGATTAAATTAATCAATGAATTATATAATCAGAAATTTAATTCAGTTGATTGGTGTTTGTAATCTTAATATGGGAAGTTAAATAAGATTTAATGAATGATTTTAAAGTTATATTGAGGAGTGCAACTATGGACTTTAAGTGGAGCAATTTGTAATTTATTATGGTAGGTTAATTTATTTATTTTGCAAATTAATATCATAATTGGAAGTCTCGCAAATTAAATTTGTGATCCCTGCTGTGACTAAATAAATAGAAATTGAATGGAATTTATATTTGGTGGAAAAGAAAGACTTGGCAGTATTGGGAAAAGATTTTAAAAAATCTTGAAACTTGTGTCTATATAAGGTGGCCTATTCCATCATTAAAGTTGAGGGTTATCCCACATTCTTCTATGAGAAATTCATATTCGCTTATTCTAATAGTATTCGGGTCACACAGCGGAAGATCGTGGATTCGAAAGATGATTGTGTGCATGGTTCTTGCTCGTGTTTGAAGGTTCGATTCATATTTGTGGTCACGCTTCAAGGGATAAGTATTGATTTTATGATTAATTAAAACCTTTGATTATGTATTGTCTATATTACATGCAAGTGATTCTACTTATTTGTTACCGTTGCGTATGCCTGTTTTCCAACATCCTCTCCTCTTGTTCCCTTTCACTTTCTATTAACTGATTCACATTGTATGAAAGGGGCTTGAGATTTGAAGGTCAATGTCATCTTAATTGCAGGTTGTTTCTAAGTTACCATATATTGGACTGCTGTCTCAAATGACAAGGATAGTTGCACAAGTTGAATTGTCCAGTGAATTTAGTGATCCTAGTGCTAGAGCAGTGCATGGTAGTCAGGTATGTTAATGTGGCAGTTCAGTTGAACACGTTCTAAATCCGTTTCTAAATATATAGAGATTCGCATATGGTGGCATGCAAATTTTATACATTGTAGTAATAAAAATCAGTAACTAGAAAAAAAAGAAAAGAAAAAGAAAGTTATAAAAAAAATCTTTCATTCTCAACAAGTCTTCACTGAATATATTATTGTTGTTGTATTCTCAGCAAGTTGCACAAAATAATCAACCAATCTTTATCCATCTTTCTTTTAAGACAACCAATCAAAATCCTCAATATGAAGTTAATTATAGGTATCCTTCAGATGATCTTTCCTCTAATTATTGTTAATACCATTGTACCTAATAGTACTATGTATCATCCTGGATTTTCATGTAAAATTTTACACATGTAATGTAAATAATAGGTAGTTCTGAGTCATATTTAACCAACCAGTTATAAAGTGTGTCAGAAATTTAAAGTTAATATCTCATGTTGTCCGTATGGTGCTAACTGTAGTAGCTAGAGTGGCATTGATTGGGAGTTCAAGAGTAAGGTATCATTTGAAAATGGAAGAATAGTCTCAGTAAGTCCTTTGTAACAACTTATTGATATAAAAGAAGTTGAAATATGCGAAATAAAAAAGGTAATCTATTTGATCACTTGTTTAACTCAAAGTCTTACAATCTTTGAGGTGATTGTACTGTTTTTTTTTGGTAAGTAAATATTTTATTTACCAAGTGATCATTTCAAAACTGATAAGTCAGCAACCACGAACAAAACAGCTCCGTGGTTTACTGAGTACATATATTGCTATTCTCTAACTACTAATAGCTATGGGAGTACATTTAGTTCACTTGTCATTGCTTGCTCTGAAACACCCTTGCATTACGTTCCAACCATATTGCATATATAGCACAGGCAAGTGTCATTCTATACACTTGCGCAGGGGTGATTGTACTGTACCTTTGCTTATTATTTATGCATTTTAAAAGGGGGTGAATATATGTTTATGTTGTAGGAGTATATGAGGAAAAAACTAAAGTTATTTTACAAGATTACAACTCCTCAAAACTAAGTTTTTAAGGTAGTTAATTACCGGAAGCTACTTATTAATCATTATTTGATTTTCTAACTAGATTCATATATTTTATTTAGTATCAGAAAGTACTTTAACACTACTGCAGATAAACACCACATTAGTACTGCATGCAATTGCAATATCTTGCAAGGCTCTTAAAGATCATCAAATACAAGTCTGAAAATTGCATTTGATGTGTTCCTAATTCATTTTTGCTCATGTAAGTGGTGCAATAATAAGTTAATATATTAGTTTGACAATTACATTATAATCCTTCAAACTTTGTAGAGAATTACAACGTAAGGTTCATTTTTAGATAGTGTTAATTAAATTGACGATAAGTACTGGTAGGAACACAATTGTCTAGAGTCTACTTTAAGCTCCCTACTTTATGGATATTATGTGGATCATGCAGTATTACTATTTTGTTTTGCCTAGTTAATGAAAATTATTTGTGAATGTTTACTTATAGGTTGTAGTAGCGCTTGTTTGCAATTTCTATCGGTCAAGTTTTGCTCTAGTGAGGCTTACCATTTTGAAGTAGAAAGACTTTGTCATGAATTCGGATATGCTCTGTGTTCATTGACTTCAAGAACGTTCTAGTTCTATTCTTCTTATATTTGCTTGTGATTTTTACATTTAGTTTTGTCACGATCAAAGACTACCCCCTAGGCGTAACATGGTGCTTAGAACTACAAGTGATTCCAAGCTCACTCATGTACTGACATATTGCTTGAGCGACTAATTTAATATATATATATATATATATATATATATATATATGAACGCTAAATAACTAAGCGGAAGTATAATCAACATGAGATAAGTTGTTTCAATGCATAACTAATCAAAGTTTACAACACCGAAATCTGAGAGAGAGAAAAACTTAAGTTTCAAATACTAACTCTGATTGACCACCTATGAAGCCTTTACTATACTTACTATAGGTAGTTGGGACATGAACTCTAACTATCTCAAATCAATACATAAGAATCATGGAAATAAAATACAGGAACTGCAACTGACTTGAGTCCCTAAAGTAAGGAAAGTCATCTCGTGCTGGCGGAATGCTGAGAACTGTTTGACCCTGGCGTGTGGGCTACATCTGGTACCTATATTATGAAGGAATGTATCCACAAATGCATATGTGGTCAGTATGTTAGAATGTACTAAATATGTGAGACATGCACTAAATCATAGAAATACATAATATATGTTTTAAAGCCGAGGACATAAGCTATTTGCTGAAACATACATTTACATCATGGTTGTACGTAAAAGCTGTAAGACTTGGTGACATTTCTAAATCATGAACTGAAAACATTTCTATAAGTTGGGAAGTGGCAGAAACATGGATGTCATAACTAAATCTCAAAGTAAAGTTGAATAGGTTGCAAAATTGTATTGAAGATCGTGCATGAATACTGGGCATTAATGCATGAAAATGTAAAACGAATACAAGACCAAGTAAAGCATGTACTGAAATAATCTGTAAAACTAACTGACTGAATAATTGGTAAACTAAACACTTGGTCATGCAAACCTGAACTGATATAATCTGGGTACTGAAATGAAACTATGGGAGCTATCATATAATAGTCATGCCCCAATCTGAGCTAATTGGGGTCCAACTTGTAACCCCAGTTGGAAGGGTGCTGGTACCTTGCCAGGGGTACCAACACATGACTAACAATATGGATCCAACAAAGCTAATGTCCCAAACAACTAGGGTGTCACTCCTAATCTGGCGGGTGAACCCTAAGAGAGTGTCAGGCTAATACCCCATACTTTTCTTATTTCAATTCAACTCCTAGTGCTTGCATAAGAGGCTAAAAGCCTAAAACATTTTAGCTAAGTGTTGGGGACTTAGCTTAAGTTTTGGCCTCTTAACTTTGATAATTTTTAACGTGACCTTTCCAACCCCGAGACGTAAGTTTTTGAGTTGATTCATGTTCAGGGGTGTAACTAACATGTCTCGAATGAGATTTAATATTTTTGAACAAGATTTGGACCACGTTTGGATTTCCAAAACAATAAGTCACCGTGATTGTGGTGCGTTGTGGTGGCTATAGCGATGGCAACCTTGGCGAATCATGGTGAAGGTGTATTTGGCATGTCATTGATATGTAATTTGAATGCATGTGTCATGACCTTTATCCTAGTGTGTGAAGTGCTTATTAGGTGAAGAATGTTCATAAAAATCACTTAGAGCCAAGTTGAGCTAAGAACCTTAGATTCGTCCAAAGTTTGGTGTTCGATTCTACAAGGGTCAACTTTGAAAGTGTATAAATTTTGATGTATTTAGATTTTTTCATCTCAAAACCCACCAAATTATAGATAATTGAATTATCTTTCCAACTATATCAATTTTACCTTAATCTGATACTCAAGTGAAAAGTTATGGCATTTTTCGTGTGAGGCAGTAAGCAACCGCGATCACACCGTGTTGCGGTGAGCCTTCAAATCGTAATACAGATTTCGAATATTGGGTTTAACTGAATGAGGGGAAATTGGGTATTTTCTCACCTCAACCCAGGTCGTAAAAACACGATTTTAAGCATCCATTAGGGAATTATTTGCCTTCATTATCATCCATTCCATCACCTCCTCTTCAAGAAAAAACAAGAATTAAGGTTCCTAATCCAAGAAGTTCAAAAAAAATATTCAAGAACATTCCCAAGACTTCCAAGTCAAGCTTTCAATTTCAAAATCAAACCAATTAAGGCATGTGGGGTTATAAATAAGGATACTTCTTTCATCCTTGTGCCCAAAACTAGTTTTTAAAGTTGAATTTACATGAAATTATATGATTTTCAGTTTAGGGTTCATACCCAATTATCATTATTTGAAGATTATGATGTTACAAGTGATTTAAATGTTGAATTGCATGTCTACTTCCACCTCTTTATGCGTGTGACTTGATTTTACATATTGAGAATTGAATTTCATTATCTTGACTAGAATTGTTAAAGAATTTCAAGATTTTTATTATTGAGCATGAACTTTGTGATTTGACATGAGTTTCAAAAATGGGTTTGTTTATATTTCAAGAAAAATGATGTTTAAGCATTCCTTAATAAGCATGTAATCAGATTTTAAGCAAAATTTGATCTTTTGATCCTTAGCTAAGATATGGAATCCACACAGACTAGTTTTGATTACAGTTTAAAATAGATTGATGCATAACTGGTTTTCATTATAAACCCTTATGCTATTTTAAAGTGGATTTTTCCTACAGAATGAGCATACAGATAAAAAATGAGTAGTATTTAGCACCAAATTGGGTATGTGTCCTAGTTCACATACCCCAGAACTATGAGCCAACATAGGTACAGATTGTCAGACTTATTTCCATTTAAATAGATGCAGATACAGATTGTGATCACTCAGCTCAGGTTATACTCCTTAGCAAGAGTATGATAACTCCCCAATGTGAGGTTTTTCCCATAGGGGAACTAGACGTTGGACTCTATGATAGCTCACATGGTTTATGTCGGTTAGAAGAACCTCCCTAACAGAAAACAATAACAGAAAAGCTATTAGAAGAAACTCCCTAAGTCCTAAGACAGAACAACAGAACAACTTTTAGAAACTAAGTATACAGGCTTACAATTTATTTTAGATATTGTCTTACATATGACATTCGTTATGATATTTCAGCTTTCAGTTTACGGATATAAAGGTAAGTCCTTTTTACACTTAGCCTGCATGATTTGAAAATAGACTTAACTTTAGTCCTGCTTATTCCACAAACAGAAAGGGTAAAGTACAACTTTTAGGACTAAGTGTGATGGCTCACAAAGATTGTTTTATGATTTACTACAGTTTGCTTATATTTAGCAGTCTTTACAGTACTCCAGCCAACGTGAGTCATTTACACTTAGCATGCATTCTTTACCAGTTATATACACAGTTAGTTACTATTTTTACTTATGTATTCACCCTCACATACTTAGTACATTTCAAAAGTATTGATCCACATATATGTCTATGTGCTACATTGTTTAATAATATAGGTACAAGTTGTAGTGTGCATATCAGAATCGGACAGTTACAGCTTCCAGTCAGTAGGTGATGAGTCCTTTTGATTCATGGGCTCGAGTCAGTCAGAGTTTGTGTGGTATTCGATTTTCTTCATTCAGTCATATTGATTCGGGATAGCTGGGGGTCATGTCTCGGCTACCTACAGACAATACTAGTAGAGGCTTCATACACAATCAACAGAAGTTGATGTATTGGATTCCAGTTTATTTCGTATAATCAGAGTTGTAATTATTTTAATATAGTTTGTATTGATCATATTCTGAAAAGATTTATCTTCTGTATTATTCTTTCAGACTTATGTATTTATTTTAGTTACTCATGAGTTATGCCAGTAGAAGGATTAGCTTGGGATCACTTATGGTCCTGGGCACCGTGTGATGTCCAGAGGCTAGTCTTGGGTCATTATAGTCAATTCTCTACTGGCGGGTGACATCTCACAACCTATGTTGGCTACATAGTTCTGGAACTTAGGGACTGCTAGAAAAGGACTCAGTCCTTTATTGGAGGATAAGGCTTCATCCCTAGGTTCGCTCAGTTCTAAGTCTTACTCCCAACTGAAAACACTAAAATGTAAGGTGGTACATGTACTAATAACAAATATGCTCAAGTCATGGTATTTTGAAAATAATAATGCATGCAAAATCTGAAGTAATCATGAACATGTGAACCGATGTATTTAGCATGATGTAATACTGGTTGATTAAAAAAATGTTTTAAAATTTATGGGATATACATGATATTACAATCTTTATAGGATAAACATGATATGATTAACTTGAAATATTGAAAATTGTAACATGCAAGATAAACTAGGTATCGGGTGTTCATAACCCACCAGCATGAAAAATAATATAATTAAAGACAACAATTTCAAGATAATGACATGATAGGAAATTTTATTACTTAAACTCAAGAATCCAACAATTTCATCAATGCAATGAATTATCATGATTAGAGTACAGAAGAATACTTGAAATTATGAGGGAACACAATGTCATGGTAGAAATCAAGAATTACATGGAGAAATCATGGAATTTATGTTTTTCATGGAACCCTAGTTTATGAAATTCATAAAATTCATGAATAAAAATCATAATTTTGGGCATGAGGGTAAAAGAAGATCCTCATTCAATACCTACATACCTGAATTCCTTATTTCCTTGAATGGAATTTGGATTTTGGGACCTTGGAAGGTGAACTTGTGAAAAAAACCCGTGTGTCTTGTTCTTGAGAGCTTGGGAGGAATAGAGATCATGTAATTGGGGTTATGGGAAGATCAATTCATGTTACTAATAGTTCTAGGATAGTTTAGGATGTAAATGACGTGTTTACCCTTGAAAAACTTAAGAGAAACGTGGGTTTTAGCATCTCTGAACAAGGTTCGTGCCATGGTACTTATCCCGCAGCATAAGGTTCGTGTCATGCTACTTATTGCGGAGTGTAAGGTCCATGCCACGTAGATTATCGTGGAGCACAAGGTCTGTGCCACATTGAAATGGTGGACCCTCACTAGTTCCTCACGAACATGCTCCTAACTTTTCGCTCGGGTATCGTATTAAGGAGAAATTAGATACGTTGAAAAGAGGACACATTTATCTATAATTTGGTAGGCATTAAGCTCCAAATCTAAGTATATTTCAGAAGTTATACACATTTAAAGTTGATCCTGGTAGAATCAAATATCAAAATTTGGTTGATAACAAAAGCTCTTGACTCAACTTTGCTGTAAGTATTTCCTATGAACACTTTTCTTACCACGATAGCACTTTACACACCAAGTAAAATATCATAACACTTATATTCATATACAAATACTAGGAATAGAGTTTATACACGTGGGAATGACGATTCAAATTCTAGCCCAAAAATTCGGGGTGTTACATTATCTCCACCTTGGAATCATTCGTCCTTGAATGATGGGTAGGAAACTTTTGAAGCTTTAGAAATATGGAGTAAAATATGTAACTTTATATTGGATATTTTCCCTCAATAAAACACGTATAGGAATCAAAATAAAGAGGCTTAATGGTATCACCAAGCACATTATGTAAGCACGAATCATGAGATAACGAGACTAAGGTCGTACAAGGGGTATTACAATGTCTGAGCTAAAATACTTGGAAAACTGAGATTGTGAACTGAACACTTATGAAATGAATTATGACTAAATATCTGAATTGGAGACATGATGCATGGACTGAACTAAATTCATAATTTACATGGATGTGAATAAATCACCTCATGGAATAGCCATACTCATGAAACTTCGAATAGTAAGACTAGATGGAAAGATGGAAAACTATACGAGCTTATCTATATAATTGCTTAACTTAATTGTTGTCTGTACAAACTGACTCATACTGAAAGTTTATACTCAACGGGAGTATTTCTTCAACACTTTTTCTAAGAAATTCTAATAACATTAGATGTAAAGAATTTTGGGCATGATCTGAATAAGGAATACCAACATGGCTACAACTTTATAACTTAGAATGTAGGCCTATAACACATAAGCTAAGATAGAATTATTATACATTAGGCAACGCAACTGCTAACTTTCAAGCTTAGCCCGACTTCTCAAATACTCCCTCAACTATGTTTTTCCTCTTAAATACTACCCTTCATTTAACACCACTTATCATATTCATATGGGCATTGATAACTTTATCTACTAAAGTCTAAACTAAATTCCCTCACCATGTTCAAGCCTACTCAAAGTCACAAGGTACCACACATAACACCATAGTACTAGTCTAAACCACTGATTCAATATCCTATGTGTTTTCACATCTCTCATTTCAAGAATAATACTTGTTACCACTTCAACAACTAACTTCAACCTCTTACAAGGAATTCACTAACGTACAATGCATTTATCCACATATATACAAACATGATATTCAAGCCTATTATTATAACCGCATATAAACTTCTAGGTAACTAACCCACCTAAGAATTTTTCACACATTCTCTAATTTCTCTATCAATAATAAATTCCATGCACTATCCCTAAGAAGACACAGATAGAATTCTCAACTAACCATGACATATACCAAAGCTTTGCCTCAATCTTCTTTCAAACTTATAGCCTTAGATAAAACAAGCATACAACAATCCTCCCCCAATAAGAAATATTTACTCTCTAGCATCTAAACCATTGTTCATCCATTTTCATCACCACTATGTTTATATAAGGAGAGGTCACTGAAGGTTAGAACATGAGGACCTAAAGCATGAAAGAATATTATATGTAACTTTTTCATTTAACTGAAGCCTGAGGAATAGAGTATCAAAGGCATGAATTCATTAAAAAGATCTAAATTGAGAACATACATACCATACTACAAATTTTCACTGGTCATTAAAGGTGCACCATGAGTTATGGGAACTGAGCATACTGTAAAACATGAGTACATGAGTCATGAGCTACATGACTTGAGTTTTGGAGGTTCATAAATTCATGGAATATGATTTATACTTTTGAGTGAACTGGAGTTCCTTATATTAAGAACAGGAGAGTACATAATTCTATAAAAGGTGCATGAAGATAAGCTATGATCATGAAGCTAATTGTAAGGCATGAGTAGATGTTGTGATGACTAAAGTACAAAAATATGTACTGAGATAAGAATGGGTCGGGTATCTTCCTCCCCTACTGTTGTTCTATAACTCACTAGCATCACTACTAGAATCTGAAAACTTAACTTGGTTCCTTGTTCTAAAACTTAACTTGGTTCCTTGTTCTATCATCACCCTTAGATTTAAGCCATTGTTCTAAGTTTGTGGACCCCTTTAATAAACTCTAAACTAAATTGCAACCACTCTACTCAAGAGTCTAAGATATAACAATGCACATAAATACTAAACTCACCGGGAAAGACTATATCTTAAAGTGTAAAACCCATTGCTAGTACTTCTTTCTGAGATAGAAATATTAATTTCTATAGTCATAATATAATAACTTAAACACTTACTAACTTAGAATCTTTAATAGTATCACCATACCCTGAGTTCACACCATCTAGAATTTCAAATACTTCTTTCTATTAGCTTAATCATCCATAATTCAAACTTAGATTCTAACACTTAACATAGATATCCCCAAATTCTTAATGAACTATACTAACTTAGTACTACTGGATAGGAATCATGAAACATGAATCCACATTAATTTTATGAACATACTCAGCCTTATCTATTATTGTGGTCACCGCTAAATCTCTATCCGACTAAAGAATTAATATACTCTAAGTCTCTTTTAACTAAGAGATCTTCCTCAAAGTGCTATTAAATAAACTATATAACATATTTTTGGCTTCATAGATATATAATCTACTAAATCTAGATAAATACTATCCCCACTTTACTACTACTAAACTTCTGGGTCCATGCTTCTAACTCTATATCATATGCTGTCATAGGATTCTGAGAAGGGATCTGAGGGCACATCTGACTTTGGCTCAATGCATGATTTTCAAAAATAAGAATAAACTCTTTCAAACTTTAGAGCTTAAAAGCACTGATGGATGCTTTTGAGTCTACATGTAATTCCATAACTGTCTATGGGGACTATCTGAGAAAACTCTATCAGTAGGAACTTAAGCTTGACTGTTTCTGTTACCTCCAAAACAAGGCAGAGTTGGCATAAATGGAGCAAGGCGAGAATCTAAATGAGTTTCTTACAGAACATCTTTACAGCATGATCTGAGATATGAAAGAAAGGAAATATATGTCAAATGCCCTGTATCCTCTCAAAGAAAAATACAAATGTCTCTATACCATACCTCAAGACTCTACTAGACATGGCTTTATAGACACTCTAGGACACTTGAACCTTGTGCTCTGATACCAAGTTTGTCATGACCCGAGACTAACCCCTAGCTGTAACATGATGCTTAGAACCACAAGTGATCCCAAGCTAACCCATGTACTGGCATACTACTTGAACAACTGATTTAATATTGTCACAACCTGAGGCTACCCCCTAGTCGTGATAATGGTGCTTATGGTAATAAGTGACTACAAGCTAACCCATGAACTAGTACCTGCTGTAAGTACTGAATAATATATTGATGATGACCATGTGCAAAAATAACTAAATAAATCCATAAGGTTCAAATACTGAAAATACAACTGGATTTGCAAGTTTGAAAATTTTTGAGAGAATACTAAAATTTGACTGATAACATTGATAAACTAACTGACTGTCTGATGTCCAAAACGTCTTTAACTGACTGACTGTGGAGTTGATGGGACAAGTCCCCAACTAACTCCGACTAATTGAATAATACTGAACTACTAAATAATTGAAATAAACCGTCATGTCCCCAAAAGATGAGGACTCACCACTAATGCTACTGAGTAATGTTGGGATGTTTAACTATGGTCGGGGAACTAAGCATTCGAACCTATGATATAAGACATCATAGCACAAAGAAAATATGTGATCAATACTTTGAATGTACTGGTATATGAGATGAGGTTATGAAATACATGGGTTAAATGTGTATAAAGTAATGACTGACCGAATATCATGAGATAACTGAGTAAGCATACATGTAAACTAAAATACTTTGAATGCAAGACCAAGCATATAATGTTTCTTAAATAATCTGTAAACTGAATAACTAAAATCTAATAACTGAATAACTAGAAATCTATATGTTATGGTCAAGCAAACCTGAAATGAATTCTATACAGAATACTAAACTGAGACTGTGGGAGGTATCATCTAACCAACATGCCCTAATCTATTAATCAGGGTCCAACCTATACCCCAATTGGAAGGGTGTCAGTACCATGATATGGGTACTAAAACTAGTTGTATGGATCCACTCAAGTGGTGTCCCAAAGGACTAGGGATCCAGTCCTAAACTGGTGAGTGACCCCTAAGAGAATTTCATTCCTAAACTGGCGAGTGTTATCTCAGAGGATATCAATCCTAAATTGGCCGGGAACATCTTATAATCCTACGTTGGCTATGTAGTTCTGGAACTTAAGTACTACTTCTAAGGACCCAGTCCTAGCTGGTGGGTAAGCCCCAATCCCTAGGTTTTCTCAGTGCTAAATTCTACTCCTAAATGAACTGACACTAATTATTGGACTAAACTAAGCTTAACTGAACAAACAACTAATCATAATAACAGACTGAATGATAATGCTCATGGTATATTTAAAATTATTCTGAACATACTAAAATTATGTAAACAACTAGGTATCAGGTGTTCATAACCCACCAACACTGAATGAAAGTATCAATAAGGACATGTAAAACTTGAAAACCCATAATAAAGGATCATTGCTCAAAACCCAATATTTAGGCATTTCATCAAACACATAGAAGTCATGAATTTAATCATGGGAATGGGTAAAGCATGTAATTAAAAACATAGTTACAATACTAAAACTATGAATTAAGGATTTAACATGAGGATTTCAATACTTAAATCATATAAGGGCTCATTCAATCAAAAAACACTTGTAACATAACTTGTAATCAAAATCAATAACAACTTCATGGGGGACAATTCATCATAAACATGTAAAAACTCATAATTTGATATCAAAAGGGGATTCTTTGACTCCATGGGTGAAAAGGGCCTATGGATGAACATCACATATACCTTAAACCTTAAATCATGAAAGAAAAACACAATCTTGATGCTTTTCTTGAAAATTATTGGATTAGGGAACTCGAATCCTTAGTTTTCTTGAAGAGAAAGGAATGAAATTAATCAACTTGGGCGAGGATTAGGGTTTTTTAGAGGTAATTAGAGAATATGTGCATATAATGCCCTAACTAAATCTTTAATTCGTGTTTTTATGAATTGGGTCGATGGGAAAAGACCTAACTGCCCCTCAAGAGATTAAATTTACAACAGAAATATTGATTAAAAGGGCATCATAATATGGTGAAGGGCTCATCGTGTAACGCCTCGAATCTGATACCCGAAATGCTACACGGTGCTCATGACCCTGAAGGAACATAAGCTAACCCATGACTGATATATGTAACTGTATACTATATAAAATACTTTATAATGTGGAAACATGAACTGAAAGGCCATAAGGTTCAATATTGAACATGATCTAAATGATATAACATATGTGTAGGGTAATAGAATACCCAAAACAAAACTGAACTTACTGTAGTCTGAAACATGATAGTTTAGAAAGCCTCTAACTGACTAAACTGTCTGAGTAAGGAGTTGATAGAATGTGTCCCCAACTAACTCCAACTAATAAACTAATTAATGAGATTATAGGGAAATAATCATGTCCTCAAAAGATGAGGACTCACTTCTAACTCTGTCTGTGGATATCAGGAATCTACTGTTGCTTTGGAGCTCGTGTCTCTGAACCTATGGTATAAGACACCTTAGCGTAAATGCATCAGTACTTTAAATGTACTGGTATGCATATGAGGTAGGCTGAATGAATGGGGTTCATATGTATGAACAATAATAACTGACTAACTATCATGAGCATGAGAATACATGCCTGAGACATAATAGTTGACACTAATACTATGATAACATGATTACTGAATCTGAATATAACTGATAACATGGGTGACTGTATCTGAAAGTCCTAAATCTGATAGAACTATCTGAGTTTCGTACTGTATCTGAGTTGACTGTATCTGACAGTCCTGATATTTAAAGAACTATCTGAGTTCTATTACTGAGACTGATTGACTATATCTGACAGTTCTAATTCTGTAACATAAAACTGTGGAAAGTGGTTATATAACCGATATTCCCCTGATATGCCATTATGGCTGAGTTGGGGTCTAATCTATAACCCCAATTAGAACGGTGTCCATACCGTACCACTGGTAAGGACAAGCTGTGGGAGACCCTCATCTGATAGTATCCCCTATACAAGAATGGTGGGCCCTTATCTGACAGTGCTTATCCACCTCATCAACCCTCATCGGACAGTATTGATATCTCAACCTATGTTGTCTACATAGTTCTAGAATGTAAGGATGACTTTTAAGAATCACACCCTCATCTGATAGTGTGTGTTCCCATCCTTGGGTTCACTCGGTGCTAATTCCTACTCACATCTGAATAGACTCTGAACATGATTTATTGAACTAAACATGGGCTGAGTTACTGAATTTCATTGACTGATAGAATACTATTGATATCTGACAACTGACTGAGTTCATGAATCATGGAGATTTCATGAGTCATAAGACTGTCTAAAGTCTAAGGATTCATAGCTTGACTAAGATTATAGTGAAAATATGACATGGCTCTAGGCACACAGCTAATGTTTCGGGTATGAGTATCCCCAGGACTCAATGAAAGAAAACTGATCAAGCATAACTTACTTAAACATATAACTAATATCATAATCTATAATACATTTATAGAAGCAGTTCATCAAAACATGTGATAGGCATAACTTGTATATACATGGGGATTTCATGGTATCATGCTAGTGAGGCACTTTTCCTTCATCTAGGCATTTAATCACACATATTATAGGCATGGTACATGTAGACATCATTGTACAAAAATTAAACATCATGGTTCAATTCTAATTTCATCATTCAAGAGTTTAATCATAGGTTTGCATGAATATATATCTATAATAATGTAACCCATATAGAATTTATCACCCAACATGGAATAGAATTTAATTTCTCATTATCCACATGAACAAGAGCATCCCAATCATGAAATTCATAAGAAAATCCATAAACTTGAATTTAGAAAAGTGATTCTTGGGCTTCATGGACAAAAGGAGTCCATGAATGAACACTATGCATACCTTAATTCATCATTACGTGAAGATTGACGAAGAAACTTTCTTAGAATTGGATCTTCTATGAAAACTCTAGATTGTTCTTGAGAGGTTTTTGAGAGAAGAGAGTGTATTTTGGGTGAAAAGTGGCTGAATCAGGTGTTAAAAGGCTTAAATAGGGTGGGAAGTTGACCCTTTTAACCCTGGACATGTCATGTAATTTAAGTAAAATTTTCCCAAACTAAACCCTTGGTGCAACGCGGCGCTATCGTGCCGTGTCACTAGAATTTGACAATTACAAAACTGATGTATTGTCCTTTCATTTGTGACCTGGAACTTTGGCGCGACACGGAGGAAATCGCGCTAAGACACTGGAAAAGGAAAATTCTGAATTTGGGCCCTGGCGCGACGCGCCATAATTGCGAACCCCTACTGGAATTTGCCAAATGTCATTTCTTCTTGTGGAACGGTGTGCAACTGACAAATATGATGCTGCTTTACGACAGAAACTTGAAATAATCATAAATTCTAACCCGGTAATTGGATTTGGGAAAATCTTATATCGATGGAAAGCTTATTGAATTTCCCACATGACAAAAAGTGAAAATCTTGAAAATTCCTCATAGAATAACCATCATTAAATTTAGACACCAATACTAGACATTCTTGAGATGAAATTAGCTAGGAAAAGTATGAGGTATTATAATATCTCCCCCTTGAGAACATTTATCCTTGAATGAGACTGACTGAGAGGGGAGAAAAGACAACTGACGTACATGCTGATCATGAATAACTGAAACATGACTGACAAGATGAACATATAATGCTGAACATGCATATCTGATGCATGCTTAACTGATTCATGAATGCATGACTAAGTGTTCTGAAGAACTAAGTTTCTCACAATGAGAATGCATGTCTGATGTATAATTACATGACTGAACTGATACATGCCTGCATAAATGAATATGCAGTGGTACTTGATACCAAGTTTCTAATAGGAATATGATCATGAAGCTGCATACCAAGTTTGTGATGAACACCGAACATAAAACTATGTAAGCTTAAGAAAAATTGTTATCTTAAGCTTGATCTAAGTTGGCAAAAAAGAGGTGAGGATACTTGGTACGTATGTCTGCCTCTGCTTCCCAAGTAGCTCCCTCAACGGACTGATTTCTTCAAAGAACCTTAACTAGAGAGACTTCTTTGTTCCTCAATCTACGAGTTTGATAGTCTAAGATTTCGACTGGAATCTCTTCATAAGAGAGAGTGTTCTGAACATCAATGCTTAGAATAGGGACTACAACTGATGGGTCACCTATGCACTTCTTGAGAAAAGAGACATGAAAAAATGGATGAACTAAGGCTAGATCTAAAGGCAATTCGAGCTCATAAGCTACCTTGCCAAATTTACTAAGAATTTTGAAGGGACCGACATATCGGGGACTCAGTTTCCCTTTCTTGCCGAACTGCTTCACTCCCTTCATAGGAGAGATCTTTTATACGAACATCTGCATAAGACTTTTGTTGCCTCTGAGAAACCCAGAGTCTTTCTCTAATCAACTGTACTTTTTTTAAGGCGTCGAATACCAAGTCAGGACCTATGAATAAGGCTTTACTAACTTCGAACCAACCAATTGGAGACCTATATCTCCTACCATAGATAGTTTTGAATAGAGCCATCTGAATACTGGGATGATAGCTGTTGTTATATGCAAACTCAATCAAAGGTAAATGGTCATCCCAACTTCCATTGAAATCAATTGCACACGCCATTAGCATATCTTCTAATGTCTAAATGGTCCTTTTTTCTTGACCATCTGTCTGAGGATGAAAGATTGTACTAAGATAAATTTGGGTATCAAGACACTTTTGGAATTTTTTCTAGGAATAAGAGGTGAATTGGGTACCTCTGTCTGAGATAATAGATAGTGGAACACTGTGCAATCTGACCCACTCCCTAATGTAGAGTTTAGCGTAATCCTCGGCTGAATAAAAAGTATGAATTGGAAGGAAATAAACTGATTTGGTCATTCTATCTACAATGACCCAGACTAAATCCTGCTCATGATGAGTTCGAGGCAAACCCATCATGAATTCCATGTTCATAACTTCCTACTTCTAAGTATTAATACTGAACTCCTACATAGACCCACTAGGCTTCTGATGCTCTATCTTAACCTGCTGATATGTAGAGTACTTAGCCACAAACTCTGCAATATCTCTCTTTATACCACTCTACCAATAGATTTCCTGCAAGTCGCGTTATATCTTTGTGGCCCCTAGATGAATAGAGTAGCGCACACCATGCTCTTCTACAAGAATTTGCTGCCTTAAGTCATCTACACCTAGAACACAGAGATGACCCTAATAATGCAAAACACCATCTCCCCCTTGGGAGAAAACCTCTACTTTCTTATCCTTGACTGAGTCTTTCAACTTGACAAGGTTGGGATCTCTATCTTGCTTTTCTTTCACCTCAGAAACTAGAGATGATTCTGAACTACTCTAAACCCATATATCACCCTCATCTATATCAACTAGGTGAATGCCTAGTCTGGTAATCTGATGGACTTCCTGAGCTAACTTCTTTTTAATGTCCTCAACATGATAAAAACGACCCATGGATAGTCTACTGAGAGCATCGAACACTAGGTTGGCCTTGCTCGAATGATAAAGGACACTCATGTCATAATCTTTCAAGAGCTCTAACCACCTTCTCTAACGAAGATTGATATCTTTATGAGAAAAGACATACTGAAGACTCTTATGATCTGTGTAGACATCTATATGAATTCCGTAGAGATAATGCCTCCAAATCTTTGAGGCAAAGACTACGACGGCTAACTCAAGATCATGAGTAGAATAATTCCTATCATGGGGTTTAAGCTGTTTGGAGACATAGTCTATGACCTTAATATGCTGCATGAGGCACAACCTAGACCCACTTTGGATGTATCACAATATACTATGAACCCATCTAAACCATCTGCGAGAGCTAAGATTGGAGTTGAGGTGAGTCGAGTCTTCAACTCCTAAAAACTCTTCTCGTAAGGATCTGACCACTGAAACTTGACTTTCTTCTGAGTCAATCTAGACATAGGGGAAGAAATAGAAGAAAATCCCTCAACAAACCATCTATAATACTAGCCAAACCTAAAAAACTCCTAATATCTGATGGAGAGACAGGGTGAGGCTAGTTTCTTACTTCTTTGGTCTTTCGAGGATCTACTCTAATGCAATCACCAGAAATAATGTGACCAAGGAATGAAACTGACCTTAGCCAAAATTTACACTTACTGAATTTGTAAAATAACTGATGATCTCTAAGAGTCTAAAGTACTATTCTGAGATGGTCTGCATAATCGCGCTCACTGCAGGAATAGACTAGGATACCATCTATAAAGACCATGACGAACATGACTAAGTATTGCTTGAACATACGGTTCATCAAGTCCATGATAGCGGCTGGGGCATTGGTAAGACCAGATGACATGACTAGGAATTCAAATTAAACATACCGAGTATGGAAAGCTATTTTTAAAATGTCATATTCTCTGACTCTGAGCTGATGATAGCCGGATCTAAGGTCTATCTTAGAGAAATAACTGGCATCCTGAAGTTAGTCAAACAAGTCATCAATTCTGGAAAGAGGATACTTATTCTTGACCATGACCTTATTGAGTTGACGGTAGTCTACATACATCCTAGGAGAACCATCTTTCTTGCGCACGAATAATACTGGAGTACCCCACGGGGAAATGCTGGGCTTGATGAATCTCTTATCTAAGAGATCCTTCAATTGTTCTTTCAGTTCTCTGAGTTCTGCTGGTACCATTCTGTATAGAGAAATAAATATAGGTTGAGTATCTGGAAGAAGATCAATGCAGAAGTCTATTTTCCTTTTGGGAGGAATTCCTGGAAGATCTTTGAGAAAGACATCTGAATATTCACCTACAACTAGAACTGATTCATAGCTGGGAGTTTTAGAACTAGAGTCCTTAACTCGAATAAGATGATAGGCACATCCTTTAGATATCATTTTCCGTGCTCGAAGGTAGAAAACAAGCTGACCTCTGAACGCTGAAGTACTACCCTTCCACTCAAGGACGGGTTCATTCAGAAACTAAAACTGGACTTTTTTATTTCTAAAGTCGACTATGTCATAGAAGGAATGAAGCCAATCCATGCCTAGAATGACATCAAAATTAGTCATCTCTAATTTGACTAAGTCTACTGAAGTAACTTTCTGAAATATCATAACTGGGCAGTTCCTGTATACCCGTCGGGCTATGATGGTTTTACCTACTGGGTTTGAGACTGAAAAGGGCTCGGCTAGGATTTCAGGACTAATTCCAAAATCGCCTGGTCTATAGGGAGTAACAAAATACAAAGAATCTCCTAAATCTAACAAAGCATAAATATGGAGATAAAAGATCTGTAATATACCAGTAACTACATCAGGAGAATTTTCCTGATCCTATTAGGACTGAAGAGCATAGAGATGATTTAGGCGTTGCCCACTAGTAGCACTGGTGGTGGCACCCTACTGATTTGGGCGACCAAACTGAGCTGAGGAGCGAAGATGACTCTAATAACCTGATTGAGGGCAGTCTCTGACTCTATGGCCTGGCTTGCCACAACTGAAACAGACATCACTACCAGCTCTGCAAGCACCCTTGTTGTTCTTACCATAAGCCTGACAAAAGGGATTAGTTCAAGCATTGATAACACTGCCCTGAGACTTAAAGCCTAGCACCCTATCTCTGTTACACTCCCTAAACTTAGGAAAGAAGCACTGGCTGAAGAAAGGGCTGGAACTGATGACTTAGGATGAAATTGGAAATGGTTTTATCCTTCTAATTTAGGATAAATTAGAAGGAGAAAACCATTCCCAATTTCTAGCACCTTAGCCTCTATAAGCTCTTAGGGAAAGAATCTGTCTAAGAATGCAGTGACAAACTCCTCCCACTCTATAGGACCTACATCATCTGACCTCTCTGACTTACACTATTTGAACCAGGTATGAGCCACATCCTACAACTGATATGCAGCTAGCTCAGCACTCTTAATAGTATTCACCCCATGATGTCTTTCACCTTCTGAACCTACTCAATGAATTCCTGAAGGTCCTCATCTACCTTAGACCCAAGGAAGGATGGAGGATTCATTTGGGTGAAGTTCCAAATCCTAGCTACGGCTGAGTTGGCCACTGGATTGGACGAAATGACTGTTGGCCTTTCATTTTGAATAGCAACTGACTGTGCAAGAGTTGTGAATACGGCCCTGAACTCCGTATGAGAAACATGATCACCCAAAGAATCTTTAAGCTAGGGAGCTGACTGATTTTCGTTTCCTATTTTAGGAGGCATGTTCTATAGAAAAAGGGGGAAACTGATTAGACTGAGAGATTGACTTTAGATTATGCTCACTGGCAAAACATAAATACCTAAAGAAGGACAACTGTTCCTAAAACATCTTATAGCCTCTTGCACATAAATATGGTGCGCAACACACCTATGTACAAGACTCTACTAGATGTGGCTTTCAGACTTCCTAGGACTCTATTGAACCTTAGGCTCTGATACCAAATTTGTAATTCCCCAAATCTAGTACCAGGAATGCTACACGATGCTCATGACCCCGAAGGACCATAATCTAACCCATGATTGATATCTAAATCTGTATACTGCATAAAATACTTTATAATGTGGAAACATAAATTGAAAGGCCATAAGGTTCAATACCAAACATGATCTGAATAATATAACATCTGTGCGGGGTAATAGAATACCCAAAACAAAACTAAACATACTGAAGTCTGACACATGTTAGTCTAGAAAGCCTCTAACAGACAGAACTTTCTGAGTAAGGAGTTGATGGGACATGTCCCCAGCTAACTCCAACTAATAAACTGATTAATGAGATAATAGGGAAATAATTATGTCCTCAAAAGATAAGGACTCACTTCTAACTCTATCTGCGAATATCTGGAATCTACTGTTGCTCTGGAGCTCGTATATCTGAACCTATGGTATAAGACACCATAGCGCAAATACGTCAGTACTTTGAATATACTGGTATGCATGTGACGTAGGCTGAATGCATGGGGTTCATATGCATGAACAATAATAATAACTGACTAACTATCATGAGCGTGAGAATACATGTATGAGACATAACAATTGACACTAATATTGTGATAACATGATTACTGAATCTAAATTTAACTGATAACATGGGTGACTATATCTAACAGTCTTGAATCTGATGGAATGATCTGAGTTCCGTACTATATCTAAGTTGAATGTATCTGATAGTCCTAAAATCTGAAGAACTATCTGAGTTCTATTACTGAGACTAATTGACTATATCTGACAGTCTTGATTCTGTAACATAAAACTGTGGGAAGTAGTTATCTAACTGACATGCCTCGGATAGGCCATTATGGCTGATTTGGGCTCCAATCTGTAACCCTAATTAGAAAGGTGTCCATACTGCACCATCTATAAGGATAAGCTATAGGTGACCCTCATCTGATAGAAACCCCTATATGAGAATGGTGGGGCCCTTATCTGACAGTGCTTATGAACCTTATCAACCCTTATCAAATAGTGTTGATGTCTCAACCTATGCTGGCTATATAGTTCTGGAATGCAAGGATGACTTCTAAGAATCACACCCTCATCTGATAGTATGTGTTCCCATCCTTGGGTTCACTCGGTGCTAATTCCTACTCCCATCTGAATAGACTCTTAACATAATTTACTGAAATGAACATGTGCTAAGTTACTTAATTCCATTGACTAACGGAATACAACTGATAACTGACAACTGACTGAGTTCATGAGATCAAGGAGATTTCCTGAGTCATAAGACTTTCTGAAGTCTAAGGATTCATAACTTGTCTGAGAGTATCGGGAAAATATGACTTGGATCTAGGCACATAGCTAATGTTTTGGGTATGAGTACCCCCAAGACTCGATGTAAGGACACTGACCAAGCATAACTTACTTGAACATATAACTAACATCATAATCCATAATACATTTATAGAAGCATTTCATCAAAACATGTGATAGGCATAACTTGTACATACATGGAGATTTCATGGTATCATGATAGTTAGGAACTTTTCCTTGATTTAGGCATTTAATCAAACATATTATAGGCATGGTACATGTAAACACCATTGTTCAATAATTAAACACATGGTTCAATTCTAATTTCATCATTCAAGGGTTTAATCATAGGTTTACATTAATCTATATCTATAATAATGTAACCCACATAGAATTTATCACCCAACATGGAGTAGAATTCCATTTCTCATTATCCACATGAACAAGAGCAGCCCAATCATGAAATTCATAAGAAAATCCATAAAATTGAATTTAGAAAAGGGATTTTTGGGCTTCATGGACGAAAGGAGTCCATGAATGAATACTATACATACCTTAGTTTGTGATTTCGTAAAGATTGATGGAGAAACTCTCTTGGAATTGGATCTTCTATGAACACCCTAGCTATCTATTAAAAGGTTTTTGAGAGAAGAGAGTGTATTTTGGGTGCAAAGTGGCTGAATCACGTGTTAAAGGGCTTAAATAAGGGTAGGAAGTTGACCCTTTTAACCCTGGACGCATCATTTAATTTTAGTAAAATTTTTCCAAACTGAACCCCTGGCGCGATGCGGCGCTATCGCACCGTGTCACTAGAATTTGAAAATTGGAAACTGAAGGATGGCGCGACGTAGAGCCATCGCGTTGCCCCTTCTTTTGCGACCTGGAACTTTGGCACGATGCAGAGGAAATCACGCTAAGACGCTGGAAAAGGACAATTCTAAATTTGGTCCCTGGCGCGACGCGCCATAATAGCGGACCACTACTGGAATTTTTCAAATGCCATTTCCTCTTGTGGCGCGCCATTGACTAATATGGCACTGTTTTATGATGAAAACTTGAAATAGTCGTAACTTCTAACCCGGTTATTGGATTAAGGCAAATCTTATATCGATGGAAAGCTTATTGAATTTCCCACATGACAAAAAAGTAAAAATCTTTATAATTCCTCATATAATAACCATCATTCAATTTAGAAGCTAATACTAGACATTCTTGAGATGAAATTAGCTAGGAAAAGTACGGGGTATTACACATCACTATACCCACCACGACCTGCCACTATCGCGGTGAAGTTCTGGAATCGAAATCCAAACAGGACCTAATCCTTATCCAAAAAATCCAAAACTTTCCCGAGATATACTCCTTACACCCCTGGACATGAATTCACTCAAAAACCTATGTCTCAGGGTCGGGGAGACCAATTTCAAAATCCTCAAAGTTAAGAGTCCAAAAATATGACTAAATCTTCAACACTTCGTGAAATTTTTAGGTTTTAAGCCTCTTATGCATGCAACTAGGAGCTGAACTAAGCTAAAAATAATATGGAGTATTATAAATATATATATATATACACACACATGCATATATATATATATATATATGAATGCTAAATAACTGAGTAGAAGCATAATCAACATAAGATAAGTTGTTTTAATACATATCTAATCAAAGTTTTCAATACTAAAATCTAAGAGAGAGAGAGAGAGAGAGAGAGAGAGAAACTTAAATTTCAAATACTGACTCTGTCTGACCATCTAAGAAGCCTCTCCTATACTGACTATATGTATTCGAAACATGATCCCCAACTATCTCAAATCAATACATAAGAATCATGGATAGTTGGGGGTCATATCTCGTGTTGGCTGAATGCTGAGAACTGTCTGACCCTGGCATGTGGGATTCATCTGGTACCTACATTATAAAGGAATATATCTACAAACGCATATATATGGTCAGTATGTTGGAATGCACTGAGTATGTAAAACATGCACTAAATTGTGGAAATACTTAATATATGCTTTAAAGCTGAGGACATATTCTATTTGCTAAAATATACATTTAAATTATGGTTGTACGTAAAATTTGTAAGATTTAATGACATCTCTAAATCATGAGCTAAAAACATTTTTGTAGGATGGAAAGTGGTAGAAACATGGATACCATATGTAAATCTCAAATTAAAGATGAATAGGTTGGAAAATCGTATTGAGGATCATGTATGAATACTGAGCATGAATGTATGAACATGTAAAATAAATGCAAGACCAAGTAAAGCATGTACTGAAATAATCTGTAAAATTGACTGACTGAATAGTTAGTAAACTGGACACTTAGTCATGCAACCTTGAACTGATATAACCTAAGTACTAAACTGAAACTGTAGGAGCTATTATGTTACTGACATGCCCCAGTCTGAGGTAATCGTAGTCCAACTAATTAACCCAATTGGAAGAATGTTGGTACCTTTTTAGGTATACCAACACATGGAAGAAGATATGGATTCAACAAAGTTGATTGTCACAATACGAGGCTATACCCTAGTCGCAACAACGGTGCTTATGGTCCCGAAAGACCACAAGCTAACCCATGAACTAGTACCTACTGTGAGCACTAAATAAGATGGTAATAAAATACACATGTGCAGAATTAACTGAACAATGCCAAAGGTTTTAAGTACTGAGATTAATACAATGAAATTCTTAAGTTAAAAATATAAATGAACATACTAAAAATCTGACTGAAAAGATTAACAAATCAACTGGCTATTTGAAATGTCTAAAAGCCTCTAAAATTGATTGAAAAGAGTGATGGGATAGGCCCCAACTAACTCCAAATGACCACTGAAATAAAATATTGAAATACTGAACTAAACTAAAATAAACCACCATGTCCTCGATAGATGAAGACTCACCACAACTACTGCTGCTGATAGGCTAAACTGTCTATGCACGATCAGGAGCCTGAGCGTCCAAACCTATGATATTAAACATCATAGCACAAGAAAAGAGTATGTGATCAATACTTTAAATGTATTGGTATGAGAGATGATTTTAGGCTAATATGCATGGGTTCATGTGCATGAATAATAACTGACTGAATGAGTAGCATGGCATGACTGAATATAAATACATGAAAATTGTAAAATTTGAGAATGCATGACCAATCATAACACATGTTCTAAAATAGTATGTAAACTGAAGTACTAAAATACTGATAACTGAATGTTATGGTCAAACAAACTTGAAGCTGGATTCTACACTTAATACTGGACTGAGACTGGGTGAGCTATCATCTAACTGACATGCCCCGATCTGAGCTAATTGGAGTCCAACCTATGACCCCAGTTGGAAGGGTGTCAATACCGTGCCACGGTTACTAACAATAGTTATGTGCATCCACTAAAGTAAAGTCCCAAGAGACTAAAGAGTCACCCTCTACTAGCAGGTACCCTGGTGAGATATGTGTCAACCCTCAACTGGCAAGTTAATGTCTTAAACCAATGCTGGCTACGTAGTTCTCAAATATAGGTATTACTACTAAGAGTTACACCCTCTACTGACAGGTGATACCCCATCCCTGGGTTCGCTCGATGCTAAATCCTACTCCCAACTGAACTGACTTGGATTACTTAACTAATCTAAGTTAAACTAAATATAATAACCGACTGAATGAATAATGCTCATACATATCTGAAACTATTCTAAAAAATACTAAGACTAAGTAAACAGCTAAGTTTCAGGTATTCATAACCCCCAACACTGAATAGAAGTATCAATAAGGACATATATAGCTTTATAAATCATAATCGGGATCATTGTTCAAAATTCATCTCTCAGGCATTTCATAAAACACGCGAGGGTCATGAGTTAAAGAATGAAAATAGTTAAAAACATATGATAATAGCATAATTGCAATCTTAAAATCATCGATTAAGGATTTAACATATGAATAATCATTATTCAAATGTGTCAAGGGATAGTTGTAATGAAATCACATGGTAAACATGATTCATAATCAATGGCCATATGAGCTTCATGGATATAATTCACAATAACATGTAATAACCATACTTTAAACTTAAAAACGGATTCTTGGACTCCATGGGTATGAACATCAAACATACCTTAAAGCTTTAATCTTCAAAAGGGATTTACTTTTCTTGAACGTTCTTGGATTGGGAAGCACAATTTATTGGTTTTCTTGAAGGGGAGATGCTTGGACTAGATGAACTTGGGGAAGGGTTAGGGTTTAATTTAGAGAGAAATTAAGGAATTTGGGCATATAATGCCTTAACTAAAGGCTAATCTTGTGTTTTTACGGATTGGGCCAATTGGAAAAGACAAGACTGCCCCTCTGGGATTTAAATTCATAACTAAAATATCGAATTGAGCATCACCCCCTTATTTCTATACCCACGCGATGTAATCGTGGTGAGGTTCTGGCAACGAAATCCAAATGTACCTCAATCCTAATCTGAAAAATCCAAAACTTTTCTGAGATATGCTCCTTATACCCCAGAACATGAATTAACTCAAAATATTACGTCTCGAGGTTGGGAAGGCCACTTTAAAAATCATAGAAGTTAAGAGGCCAAAAAATAAAACTAAATCTCCAACACTTGGTTAAATTTTTAGGTTCTAAGCCTCTTATGCATTCACTATGAGCTGAATTGAGCTAAGACTAATTCAGGGTATTACATTGATGTCCTGAAGGACTAGGGTGTCAGTCCTAAACTAGTGGGTGACCATTAAAAGAGTGTCAGTCCTCTACTGGTGGGTGACATCTCATAACCTATGTTGGCTACGTAGTTCTGGATCTTAGCGACTGCTACTAAATGTCTCAGTCCTTTACGGGGAGTTGAGCCTTCATCCCTAGGTTAGATTGGTGCTATGTCCTACTCCCAACTTAAAGACACTAAAACGTAAGCTGGTACATGTAGTGATAATGTATATGATCAAGTCATGGTATTTGTAAAATAATAGTTCATGCAAAATCTGAAGTAATCATGAACATGTAAACTGATGTATTTAGCATGATGTAATATTGGTGAGTGCTGATTTTGACAATGTTATAAACATTATGCAATAAACATGATATTATAAAGTTTATGGGATAAAAATGATATGATTAACTTGAAATCTTGAAAACTGTAACATGCAAGCTCAACTAGGTATCGGGTTTTCATAATCCACTAGCATGGAAAATAATATAATTAAATACAATAATGACATGATAGGAAATTTTATGACTTAAAATCAAGAATTCAATAATTTCATCAATGTAACAAATTATCATGATTAAAGTACGGAAGAATACTTGAAATTATGAGGGAACACTATTTCATGGTAAAATTCAAGAATTACATGGAGAAATCATAGAATTTATGCTTTTCATGAAATCCTAGTTTATGAAATTCATAAAATTCATGAATAAAAATCATAATTTTGGGCATGAGAATGAAAAGAGATCGTCATTGAATACCCACATACCTGAATTCCTTGTTTCCTTGAACGGAACTTGGATTTTGGGACCTTAGAAAGTAAACTTGTGGAAGAAACACTTGTTTCTTGACTCAATCTGACTGAAAATAACTGAACAGGCTACTTTAATAAACTGAAAGTCTAAATAACTAGGTCCCCAAACTATTAGGACTCACCAACTATTAGGATGTAGATAGAGATGCTTATGGTCGATCATGTTGCTGGAACTGAGCACCTTAACCTACATTATGAAATAATGTAGCACATAGACATATATGTGGATCAGTACTTTTGGAATGTACTGAGAATGTGGAGGTGAATGTATTAGTAAAAATAATATCTCAATGTTCATAAAATTTATGAAAGAATACATGCTAGGTGTAATGACTCACATTGGCTTGAATAACTAAAAGCTGAAAATCATATCATAAATGATAAACCATACTGTGTAAGTCTCGTGAGCCATCACATTTAGTTCTACAAGTGTAGAAAGGACTCACTTTTATATTTGTAAACTGAAATCTGAAATCTCATGACTAATACCTTACGTAAAATAATATCTGAATAAAACCGTGAGCCTTCACACTTAGATTCTAAAGATTTTCTATAAGTCTTTACTATTAGGAAGGTTCTTCTAACCGACATACACTATGTGAGCTATCACAGTGTCCAACGTCTAGTTCCTGTAAGTAAAAACCTCACGTTAAGGAGAGGTGTCATACTCTTGCCAAGGAGTATAACCTAAGCTAAGTGATCACAATTTGTATCTGTATCCATATACAAATGGAATATAATTTGAATCTGTACCTACGTTAGCTCGTAGTTCTGGGAAAGTAGGATGCGCTAAACCCACACTTCCCGCTCAGTGCAAATACTACTCCCTTTAATCTGTATGCTCATTCTCTAGGAAATCCACTTTAAAAATCCCATAAGGGTTTACTATGAAAACCAGTTATGCATCTATTTACTTTAAAACTGTAATCAAAACTAACTGTAATTAACACTGATAAAGTGGATTCAATATCTCAGTTAAGGATCAAAATATCAATGTTGTTCAAAAACTGAATATAAACTAATCATAGGATGCTTAAAAGCATAATCTTCTTGGAATATCAATATTCAAACTAGGGCTTAATAACCCATGCTTTAACTCATGTCAAAACATCACAAGCTTTATGCTTGATACTCAAAATCTTGAAATTTCCTTAACAATTCTAGTCAAAACAATGAAATTCAGTTCTCAATATATGTAAACCCAAGCCAAACATATGGATACATAAAATAGAGATGCAACTAAACATTCGAATAACTTGTAACATTATAAACATCAAATAATGAAAATTGTATATAAACCCTAAACTCAAATCATGTATATTCATGTAAATTCAAGTTTAAAAACTAGTTTTAAGCACAAGGATGAAAGAGTTATCCTTGTTCATAACCCCACATGCCTTAATTGATTAAATTGATGAAGACGCTTGACTTTGAATTCCTATTTTTGTTCTTGAAGATTGTTTCTTGAAGATCTTGAACCGGGAACCTCGAATTCTTGGTTATCTTGGAAAAGAAATGGGGAATTTTGGATTTCTTGAAGTCTAAAGTTAAAGCTCTAGGGTTTTCTTTGAGAGTAACTTGGTGAAAAACAAGTAGAATATGCTTAGAATAGGTTTAATATTTTGTTTTTCATGACTTAGGTTCTTAGGAAAAGACTAAAATACCCTTGGAAATTTAAAACTCAGAATTGGAATCCTGATTTTATGCCTTAGCATGACGCAGTGCTATCGCATTGCGTCACTAGAAAAAGGACAAGTGCAAATTTGCACTCCAACGTGATGTGGTGCTATCGCATTGCGTCACTGGAAATAGATGAGTGCAAATTTTCACTCCACCACAATGCGGCGCTATCGCGTTGCGGCGCTAAAAACGGATGAGTATGAATCTGCACTCCACCGTGATGCGGTGCAATCACATTGCATCACTGAAAATAAATGAGTGCGAATTTTCACTCCAACGGGATGTGGTACCTACTCCATTGCAATTTCAAGTGAAATACTTCCCCATCGCAGTGAGCTACTGGAAAGGGATGAGTGTGATTTTGGGGATCACCGCGACGCGTCATAATCGCGGTAAGCTACTGCCTCTCCTAAAAAATGTTATAACTTCTCACTCGGATGTTGGATTTAGGTGACATTGGTATCTTTGGAAAGCTGACTCAATTATCTATAAATTGGTAGGTCTTGAGCTAGAAAATTCTATATGCATCAAGAGTTATAAACTTTCAAAGTTTACCCTTGTAGAATCAAACAGTAAACTTTGGAAAGGGTCTTGGTTCAACTTTGCTCCAGGTGATTTCTATGAACATTCTTCACCTACTAAACACTTCACACACTAGGAGTTGAACTGAATTAAGAAAAATACGGGTATTACACTAATACACATAGAAATAACGTTTCAAATTCTAACTCGAAAATGTGGGGTATTACATTAACTCCCCCTTGGAATTTTTGTCCTCGAATGATGAGTAGGAAACTATTAAAGCTTTAGAAGTATGGAGCAAAGTATGTAACTTCACACGGGGAATTCTCCCAGAAAAAAGAAAGTATAAGAATCAAAAGAAAAGGGCTTCATGGCATCACCAAGCACATTATACAAGCACGAATCATGAGATAACGAGACTACGGTCATACAAGGGGTATTACAATGTACGTGATAAAATACTTAAAAAACTTAGATCGTGCCTGAACACTTATGAACCGAATCATGACTAAATATTTAAATTGGAGACATGATGCATGGACAAAACTGAATTCATAATTTACATAGATGAGAATAAAGTACCTCATGGAGTAGCCATACTCATGAAACTTCAGAAAGTAAGACTAGATGGAAAGATGAAAAACTTTACGAGCTAATCTATCTTATTGCTAAATGGAACTGCAGGCTATACGAACTACTCATACTAAAAGTTTATACTCAACTGGAGTATTTCTTCAACACTTTTTCTATGAAGTTCTAATAACATTAGGGAGCAAAAAGTTTTAGGCATGATCTGAATAAGGAATTGCAATATGGCTACAACTTTATAGCATAGAATAAAGGCCAATAAAACATAATCTAGGATAGAATCACTATGCCTTAGGCAATGCAACTGCTAATTTTCAAGCTTAGCCCCACTTCGCAAATACTACCTCAACTATGATTTTCTTCTTAAATACTACCCTTCATTTGATGCCACTTATAATCTTCACATGGGCATTGATAAGTCCCTCTACTAAAGTCTGAGCTGAACTAAATTCTCCCACCATGTTCAAGCCTACTCAAAGTTACAAGGTACCACACATAACACCATAATAATAGTCTAAACACAAATTCAATATGCTATGTGTTTTCACAACTCTCATCTAAACCATTATTCATCCATTTTCATCACTACTATCTTTACATAAGGAGAGGTCACTGAAAAGTTAGAACATGAGGACCCGAAGCATGAATGACCCAATAGTCATAATATAATAACTTAAACACTTACTAACTTAGAATCTTCAGGAGTATCACCATACCCTGAGTTCACACCATCTAGAATTTCAAACTCTTCTTTCTATTAGCTTAATCATTCAGAATTCAAACTTAGATTCTAACACATAACATAGACATCCCCAAATTTTTAATGACCTATACTAACTTAGTCCTACTGGATAGGAATCATGAAACATGAATCCACACAAAATCTTATAGACATACTCAATCTTATCAAGCACATCTATCATTGTGGTCACTGCCTAATTTCTATCCCAACTAAAGCATTAACATACTCTGAGTCTCCCGTAAATGAGAAATCACCCTCAAAGTTTGATTAAACAAACTACACAACACCACTCTAGCTCCATGGATACATAATCTACTATATCTAGATAAACGCTATCCCCATTTTACAGCAACTAAACTTCTGGGTTCATGCTTCTAACTCTAGATTATATGCTGTCATAGGATTTTGAGAATGGATTTGAGGGCACATCTGACTTTGTCTCAATGCATGATTTTTATAAATAAGAATGAACTCTTTCAAATTTTTGGAACTTAAAGGTATTGATGGGAACCTTTTGAGCCAACATGCAACCCATAACTATATGTGAGGACTGTCAAACAAAACTCTATCGGTAGGAACTTAAGCTTGATTGTTTCTCTTACTCAAAAATAAGGAAGAATTGGCATAAATGGATCAAGGCAAGAATCTGTATAAGTTTCTTAGAGAACTTTCTCTCTACAGCATGATTTGAGTTACAAAAGAAGGAAAATATATCTTAAATGCCCTGCAGCCTCTCAAAGAAAAGTACAGACGTCTACATACCATTCCATAAGACTCTACTAGACACGGCTTCATAGACACCCTAGGACAATTGAACCTTGTACTCTGATACCAAGTTTTTCATGGCCAGAGACTACCCCGTAGTCGTAACATGGTGCTTAGAACCCCAAGTGATCCCAAGCTAACCCATGTATTGGCATACTACTTGAGCAACTAATTTAATATATATATATATATATATATATATATATATATATATATATAAATTCTAAATAATTCAGTCAAGGCATAATCAATATGAGATTACCTATTTTAATACATAACTAATCAAAGTTCACAACACTAAAATCTAAGAGAGAGAAAAACTTACATTTCAAATACTGACTCTGATTGACCATCTACAAAGCCTCTACTATACTGACTGTAGGTAGTTTTGACATGACCCCCAACTATATCAAATTAATATATAAGAATCATGGAAATAAAACACAGGAACTGCAACTAACTTGAGTCCCCGAAGTAAGGAAACTCATTTCGTGTTGGCTGAATACTAAGAACAGTCTGACCCTAGTGTGGGGGCTACATCTGGTACCTACATTATGAAGGAATATTTCCACAAACTCAAATATGTGGTAAGTACATTGGAATGTACTAAGTATATGAGACATGCACTAAATCATGGAAATACTTAGTATAAGCTTTAAAGCTGAGGACATAAGCTATTTGCTAAAATATATACAAAAATCATGGTTGTATGTAAAAGCTATAAGAATTAGTGACATTTCTAAATCATGATTTGAAAATATTTTTGTAAGTTAGGAAGTGCTAGAAACATGCATGCCATATGCAAATCGTAAATTAAAGTTGAATAGGTTTCAAAATCGTACTAAGGATCATGTATGAATACTGAGCATGAATACATCAACATATAAAATGAATGCAAGACCAAACTAAGCATGTACTGAAATAATCTATAAAATTGATTGGCTGAATAGTTGGTAAACTCAACACTTGGTTATGCAAACCTAAACTAATATAACCTGATTACTAAACTGAAACTGTGAAAGCTATCATATAACTGACATGCCCCAATCAGAGCTAATCAGAGTCTAACCTGTAACCCCAGTTGGAAGGGTGTTGGTACATTGCCAGAGGTACCAACACATGTATGAAAATGTGGATCCGACAAAGCTAATGTAACGCCCCACAATCTCATTTCAAGACGTCACACAGTGCTTAAGGTTACAAGTAGCCCTAAGCTAACCCTTTGAGCCTGTTACTACTTCTGACACTTACTTTTAAGATAGATAAAGAAAAATAATGGCACTGTCATAACATATCTCAACTGAAATAACAAAAGAATACTATCTGAATAGCAAAATGCTGAAAAGACTAAAATACCACAGATAGTCTAGTCTAACAAAACCTTTACTACTCAAGAATTAGAGATCCATTGAGACAGATCCCCAACTAACTCATACTCAACTGAAAAGAAATAAACCAACTACGATGAAGCCTTAAATCAAGGAAACACACGTCCTCAAACTATGAGGACTCACCAACTATGGAGGTATAGATCAAGGTACTTGGAGATCACTGACGCTGCTGAGACTGAGATCCTGAACCTACATTATGAGACAATGTGGCACACAGACGTATATGTGGATCAGTACTTTAAGGATGTACTGAGTATATGAGGGTGTATGCGATACATAAAATAATAATATCATCAATCTTTACAGAAATCATGCATGCTAATATAACTGACTCACATAGCTCGAATAATCTCAAAATGCATATCTCGTAAATTATGAATAATGGAACACATAGTATAAATCTAATCTCAAGGAACATAATTTACTTTCGAATCAAATTACTTACTCTTACTAATACGGAAAACTACTTTCTTCTTGGGAAAATTTTACTTTAAGAAACTACTCTAAAAAATCTTGATATTAGGGAGATTCTCTTAACTGACATACACCATGTGAGCTACATGGAGTCCAACGTCTTGTCCTCCTAAGGAAGAAACCTCACGTTAGGGAAAGGTTTCATACTCTTACCAGGGAGTCTAACCTCAACTCAGTGATCACTATCTCAGCCTCGAGCCCATAAATCTCAATCCTATGGTGGCACATAGTTTTGGGGTATAAACCCGTAGTAACTTACCTGAATCGATGCTAAATACTACTTCCTCTAGTTAGCTACGCTTATTTCATGGAAATCAACTTTAAAATAATCTCATGGTTCATAAATAACCCAACTATAAAATCTGTAATCTCATTTAGAAAAAAAGGATTTCAAAGCTACTATGACCATCAAGGTCAAAACTTTCTCAATAATCTCAAAACACTCAAATCATGGGTGCTTATAGCACAAAAGTTCTTAAAATTTCAATCTCAAGTAGGGCTTAGTGACCCATAATTCAATCTCATGTTAAAACATCTCAAAATTCATACATGATATCATAAAGATTCATAAATCATCTCAAAATCTGAAAAATTTCAGCAATATGCATTATAATATCAACATACTCATGTACTTCAATTTCTAAAACATTGAAACCATCATAATCTTAAGAAATAATAACATAGGGTATAAACCCATACTTCAATTTCATAAGAAAACATGTAAAACCATATATATTTGTAATTAAGACAACTTTTGGGCACAAGGACGAAAGGAGTGTCCTTGTTTAAATCCCACATACCTTAGATTATGACTTGTAGATGAATAAGCTTGCTTGAGACTCTTTTTTGTACACTTGAGTGAGGGTTCTTGAAGCTTTTAGCTAGGGAACTTTGAATCTCAACTCAGTTTACAGAATTTATGGTGGAATCTTGAAGTTCTTGGAGAAGGAATTGAGTTTGCTCTTGAGGGTTAATCTTGAGAGAAAACCCTAGTTCTTGATGCTTTGGATGATTCTGAAGTTCTATGCTTCTCTTTGAATATATCTAAGTGTTAAAAGGGTGGCAAAAGATCAAAAGTCCTTTTAAAAATAGCTTTAAAATACTATACGGGATCTACAATGGTTGGAGTGATGGTCCGCTACTAGTCTAACGGCCCGTCAGATCGTCTGTCGAACGTTGGTTAGAAAAAGGCCACACTGCCTCATTGTGATAGTCTTAACGATGGTCCATCGCTAGCTTAACGGTCCGTCGTCCTGGCCATCGCACTTGGACCAAAAGAGGGATTCACTGCCTTGGTTGCACGGTTTGGGCGACGGTCTATCACAACCTTGACTGTCCGTCAACCTGCCTATCACACCTAGGCGGTTTCGATAACTTTTAGTAAAACGACCATAACTTCTCACCCCGATACTGGATTTGGATAAAATTGGTATCATTGGAAATCTAATTCAATTTCCCACACGATAAGAGTCAAATTTAGGAAAATTCCACATGGTTTAAACATTTATCACTTTGGAAGTCATTCCTAAATCTTTTAGAGATGGAAAAAGGCTTTACTTAACATGCTCTAAAGGCTTAGACTACGAGGGAACTTTACAGGGTCTTATAATATCTCTCTCTTGGAAAAATTCGTCCTCGAATGCCTTAGATTAAGATTTCAAGGAACTAAGGATGCACAGCTGAATCAAATGGCTAAACCAGCTTTAAATCTTTCTAAACCCTTGAATACCCCGGGAAGTGCAAGAGCTTTCACAGAAATAAATACATAGCTGAATTTGATTAGAAAGGAACTAAATTAAGGAAGAATAATACCTTCGGCTTGATCTGAACTCGCGGAGAAAAGGTGTGGGTACTTGGATCGCATATCTACTTCCGCTTCCCAAGTAGCTCCCTCAATTGAATGATTTCACCACAAAATTTGACCAACGGAACTTCTTTGTTCCTTAGTCTACGGACCTGGTAATCTAGGATCTCAACTGGAATCTCATCAAACGAAAGACTAGTCTGGATATTTGAGCTCTCTGAAGGATCTACTATAGCAGAATCACCAATGTGCTTCTTAAGCATGGAGACATGAAAGATAGGATGAAAAGCTGACAAATATGTGGGCAACTCCACCTCATAGGCTACTTTCCCAACATGGCTTAAAACTCTATAAGGACCAACATAACGGGGACTAATCTTCCCCTTTTTCCCAAACCTTTTCACCCCTTTCATGGGTGAAATCCTTAAGTACACCAAATCACCCACCCCAAACGCAAGATCTCTTCTTCTCACATCTGCATATGACTTTTGACGACTTTGGGCTGTCTTCAACCTTTTTCTAACCAACTTAACTTTCTTCATAGCCTCAAACACTGCATCAGATCCAATCACATCATCTTCACCCACTTCAAACCAACCTATAGTTAATCTACATCTTCTACCATACAAAGCCTCAAATGGTGTCATCCAGATTCTAGAATGATAACTATTGTTATATGCAAACTCAATCAGTGGTAAGTGCTCATCCCAACTACCTTTGAAATCAAGGACACATGCCCTCAACATATATTTTAAAGTATGGATGGTCCTCTCATCCTGACCATCTGCCTGCGGATGAAAAGTGAAACTCAAATAAACTTGGGTACCAAGACCCTTCTAGAAAGCTTTCCAAAACTACAAAGTGAACTGAGTACCCCTATCCGATATAATGGACAAGGGAACTCCATGCAACCTGACTAACTCCTGGATATATAATCTAGCATAATCCTCAGTTGTATAAGATGTATGCACTAGCAGGAAATGCATGGACTTAGTCAACCTATCTATAACAACCCAAATAAAATCTTAATGATGATATTAAAAGAGGTAAACTAGTCATAAAATCCCTATTTACCTCTTCCCACTTCCAAGTAGGTATACCAAACTCTTGCAACTCACCACCAGGTCTTTGGTGCTCTACCTTAACCTGTTGGCACGTTGCACACTTGGCCACAAACTTGCTATATCCTTCTTTATGCCACTCCACCAATAGATTTCTCATAAGTCACGATACATTATAGTAGCACCCGGATGAATGGAATACCGTGCACCATACGCCTCAGTTATAATTCTCTGCCTCAAGTCACCAGCACACGAAACACACAATCTATTCTGACATCTTTAAACACCATGTTCCCCTTGGGAGAAAACCTCTACCTTTTGGTAATTAACTGACTTCTTCAGTCTGACCAAACTAGCATCTAAGTCTTGCTTCCCCTTTACTTCTGAAACTAAAGAGGATTCGGAACTACTCTATACCAAAATATTCCCTTCAGCAAAATTAAGCAATCTAACACCTAATCTAGCCAGACGATGCACATCATAAGCTAACTCTTTCTTATCTTCCTCCATACGAGCCACACTGCCCATAGACGTCCTATTAAGGGTAACTTCCACTACATTGGCCTTGCCCAGGTGATATAACACACTCATATCATAATTTTTTAGCAACTTTAACCACCTCCTCTGACGAAGATTCAACTTTCTCTGAGAAAACACATACTGCAAGCTTTTGTGGTTCGTAAATAATTCAACATGAACACCATATAGATAGTGTCTCCGGATTTTCAAAGCAAAAACTACATCAGCTATTCAAGATCATGGGTTGGGTAATTCTTTTCATGAGGCTTCAATTATCTAGATGCATATGCTATAACCTTACTTTTCTGCATCAGTACCCAACCTAAACCAACTCTAGAGGCATCACAATACACCACAAAACCATTTGTACCATCAGGTAAGGTCAACACAGGGACTGAAGTGAGTCGAATCTTTAACACCTGAAAAACTCTTCTCACAGGAATCTAACCAAAGGAACTTAACTTTTTTTTGGGTCAACCGGGTCATGGGGGACGCAATAGAAGAGAAACCTTCAACAAAACGGTGGTATTAGCCAGCTAGACCTAAGAAACTTCTAATATCAGACGGAGAGATAGGTCTAGGCCAATTTCTTATAGCTTCTATCTTTTAGGGATTGACTCTAATGCCTTTGGCTGAAATAATATGAACCAGAAAAGCTACGGACCTTAGCCAAAACTCATATTTGTTGAATTTGGCAAGCAACTGATGATCTTAAGAGTCTATAGGATAATTCTAAGATGATCCACAATGTCATCCTTAGTACGGGAGTAGACAGGGATATCATCTATGAACACTATGACAAACATATCAACATAATGCTTGAACACTCGATTCATGAGGTCCATGAAAGCCGTTGGAGCATTGGTTAGCCCAAAAGATATGACTAGAAATTGAAAGTAACCATAACAGGTTTGGAAAGCTGTCTTTGGGATATCACACTCCATTACTTTAAGTTGATGATAGCTGGATCTAAGGTCTATCTTGGAGAAATAACTTGCACCTTTGCAACTGATCAAACAGGTCATCAATTCTCAGAAGATGGTACTTATTCTTTATTGTGACCTTATTAAGCTGACGACAGTCAATGAATATATGCAAAGAACCATCTTTCTTTTGACAAGAACAGGACAGGTGTGCCCCAAGAAAAAACACTGGGCCTTATGAAACCCTTATCTAAAAGATTTTTGAGTTGCTCTTTCAACTCCTTAAGCTCTGTAGGTGCCATACGGTAGGGAGGAATAGAAATAGGTTGAGTGTCGGGAAGAAGGTCAATTTCGAATTCTATCTCTCTATCGGGAGGTACCCCTAGGAGATCTTCCAGAAAAATATTAGGAAACTCATTAACAATGTTGGCTGACTGAATAGTGGGAGTCTCAGACTTAGTTTCTTTAACTCTAACTAGGTGATAGATGCAACCTTTGGATATTAGCTTTTTGGCTTTAAGATAGGAGATAGAATGACTCTTGGGAGATACTGAACTCCCGGACCACTCAAAAATTGGTTCATCAAGAAACTAAAACTTGACCACATGGGTACGACAGTCTATAGATGCATAACAAGAATAAAGCCAATCCATACCCAGAATAAGGTAAAAATCCACCATGTCCAACTCTATCAAATCAGTAAGTATGACTCTATGAAGAACAGTGATGGGACACTTTTTATACACTTACTTGGCAACAACTGACTCACCTACTAGAGTAGAAACTAGGAAAGGCTTAGGAATCTTCTCAGGACTCATTTTGAAATTCATAGCTATAAGTGGGGTCACATAAGAGAAACTTGACCCGGGGTCCAACAATACATAAACATCAAAGTAAAATAAATGGAGCATACCAATAACAACATCGATAGAATCCTCCTGCTCCTGGAGGGATGGTAAGTCATAGAATCTGTTCTGGCACTGACCGCCAGCAGTACTGGATGAAGAGCCCTGAGGAAGATTTGGACGGGCTAAAGGAGCTAGGGCACTAGTAGCCTAAGTCTAAGGTCGCACATCTTTGTTCCCCTTCCTAGCATGAGGGCACTCCCTAAGTATGTGGCCCATATTTTCACAACCCAAACAACCACTCTATTCGACCAAACACTCGCCGGGATGGGTTCTGCCATACTTAGCACAAGGAGGATAATTAGGCATATTACTCACACTGTTCTGGGACCTGGACATAGAGGGCCTGTTCCTTTCCTTCTACCTATTTTGAGCCATAAGAGCACTAGATGATGAAGGCACTGGCATAGACGAACGGCTCTAAAACTATGAACGGTTCCCTCCATGGGACCTGGTCTGATCATACTCATGTTGCTTGGATCTAGCTCTCTTGTTTCCCCTTACTTTATCTCTCTCCATTATGTTATCTTCCTCTATCTTCTATGCATGTATCATCAGTCAGGACAATCCATATCCTTGTTGAGCATAGCAGTCCTACATTCTTTCAGCACCAACCCAGACATACCAGTCAAGAACTTACTCATACTAGATCCGGTGTCAGCCACCAAGTCAGGAGCATACTTGGCTAGCTGGTTGAACTTCAAGTAGTACTCCTTAACAGTGATAGAGCCCTGTCTCAAGTTTATAAACTCCTCTATCTTTATTTCCCTCATCTTTAACGAAAAGAACTTGTCCAAGAACGCATTCAGGAATACCTGTCAAGTAATAGGGGCAGCATCTTCCGCTCTATTCTTCTTTCATGGAACAACCCAGTCATAAGCAATGTCTTTCAGATAATAAGATGCCAGCTCTACATTCTCGTCCTTAGAAATATGCATGACTTCAGTGATCTTTCTCACCTCCTCAAGATATAACTGCGGGTCCTCACCATCCTTATACCCATAGAATTCTGGTGGATTCATCTGTATGAAATCACGTATCCTAGCAGCAGCTAAGTTACCTCCTTGTTGATGCAAAACTGCGGCCTGGTTTGCTTGGGCTAATGCCTGAAAGGCCGCCCAAAACATAGCATGAGACACAGTCTCATTCAAGGGATCAATAGGCTGGGGTTGCTCGTTATTATTTTTGCAGGCATGTGCACTTCGGGGAGGCATTTTATGAAATAACAAAGCATGAATTAATAGCTGAGAGAGACAGTTGTAAGCACGATAGATTCTAAATAAAAGAATGACTTTTTCCTAAAATGTCTTGTAGCCTCTTGCTCATAGATATGGCACTCTACACACCGATGATCAAGACTCTACTTAACGTGGCTTGTCAGACTCCCTAGGATTCCTTAAACCTTAGGCTCGGATATCAAATTTGTAATGCCCCAAAATTGCATTCTGAGACATGACACGGTGGTTAAGGTTACAAGTAGCCCTAAGCTAACCCTTTGAGCCTGTTACTACTTCTGACACTTACTTTTAAGATGGATAAAGCAAAACAATAGCACTGCCATAACATATCTCAATTGAAATAATAAAAGAATAATGTCTGAATAGCAATATGCTGAAAAGTCTAAAATACCACTGATAGTCTAGTCTAACAAAGCTCTACTACTCAAGAACTAGAGAGCCATTGGGACAGATCCCCAACTGACTCACAGTCAACTGAAAAAAAATAACCCAACTACAATGAAGCCTGAAATTAGGGAAACACAGGTCCTTGAACCATGAGGACTCACCAACTATGGAGATGTAGATCAAGGTACTCAAAGATCACTGATGCTGCTAAGACTGAGCACCTAAACCTATATTATGAAATGATGTAGCACACAGACGTATATGTGGATTAGTACTTTGAGGATGTACTGAGTATATGGGGGTGTATGCAATACTTAAAATAATAATATCATCAATCTTTATAGAAATCATGCATGCTAATATAACTGACTCACATAGCTTGAATAATCTCAAAATGTATATCTCGTAAATTATGAATAATGGAACACATAGTATAAATCTCTTTTCAAGGAACATGATTTACTTTAGAAATTGATTACTTAATCTTACTAATAGGGAAAACTACTTTCTTCTTGGGAAAATTTTACTTTAAGAAACTACTCTGAAAAATCTTGCTATTAGGGAGGTTCTCTTAATCGACATACACCATGCGAGCTACATGGAGTCCAACGTATTGTCCTCCTAAGTAAGAAAAATCATGTTGGGGAGAGGTTTCATACTCTTGCCAGGAAGTATAACCTCAACTCAGTGATCACTATCTCGGCCTCGGGCCTATAAATCTCAATCCTACGGTGGAACATAATTTTGGGGTATGAAACCGTTGTAACTTACATGACTCTATGATAACTACTATGTCCTTTAGTTAGCTACGCTCATCTCATGGAAATCCACTTTAAAATAATCTCATGGTTCATAAAGAACCCAACTATAAAATCTGTAATTTCATTTAGAAAAGTGAATTTCAAAGCTACTATGACCATCAAGGTCAAAACTTTCTCAACAATCTTAAAATACTCAAATCATGGGTGCTTATAGCACAAAAGTTCTTAAAATTTTAATCTCAAGTAGGGCTTAGTGACTCATAATTCAATCTCATGTTAAAACATCTCAAAATTCATACTTGATATCATAAAGATTCATTAATCATCTCAAAATCTGAAAAAATTCAGCAATATGAATTATAATATCAACATACTCATGTACTTCAATTTCTAAAACATTGAAACCATCATAATCTCAAGAAATAATAGCATAGGGTATAAACCCATATTTCAATTTTATAAGAAAATATGTAAAATCATATATCTTTGTAATTAAAACAACTTTTGGGCACAAGGACGAAAGGAGTGTCCTTGTTAAAACCCCACATACTTTAGATTATGACTTATATATGAACAAGCTTACTTGAGACTCTTTTTTGTACTCTTGAGTGAGGGTTTTGAAGCTTTTGGCTAGGGAACTTTGAATCTCAACTCAGTTTGCAGAATTTATGGTAGAATCTTGAAGTTCTTAGAGAAGTAATTGAGTTTGCTCTTGAGGGTTAATTTTGAGAGAAAACCCTAGTTCTTGATGATTTGGATGATTCTAAAGTTCTATGTTTCTCTTTGAATATATATAGGTGTTAAAAGGGAGGCAAAAGACCAAAAGTCCTTCTAAAAATAGCTTAAAAATACTGGATAGGTTCTGCGATGGTTGGAGTGATGGTCCATCTCTAGTTTGACGGCCCATCGGATCGTCCGCCGCACATTGGTCAGAAAAAGGCCACACTGCCTCGTTACGATGGTCTTAGCAATGGTCCATCGCTAGCTTGACGGTCCGTCATCCTAGACATCACACTTGGACCAAAAGAGGAAGTCAATGCCTTGGTTGCGACGGTTTGGGAAATGGTCCATCGCAAGCTCGATGGTCCACCAACATACCCGTCGTACCTGGGCAGTTCCGACAGCTTTTAGTAAAATGACCATAACTTCTCACCCCGATATTGAATTTGGATGAAATTAGTATCGTCGCAAAGCTAATTCAATTTCTCACATGATAAAATTCAAATTTAGGAAAATTACACATGGTTTAAACACCAATCACTTTGGAAGTCATTGCTAAATATTTTAGAGATGGAAAAAGGCTTCACTTGACATGCTCTAAAGGCTTAGACTACGAGGAAACTTAATTGGGTCTTACATCCAATGTCCCGAAGGAATAGAGTATCAGTGCTAAACTAGAGGGTGACCCCTAAGAGAGTGTTTGTCCTCTACTAGAGGGTGACATCTCATAACCTACGCTGGATACGTAGTTCTGGAACTTAGGGGCTGCTACTAAAGGTCTCAGTCCTCTACTGACGGGTCAGCCTTCATCCCTAGGTTCGCTCGGTGCTACTGACGGGTAAGCCTTCATCCCTAGGTTCGCTCGGTGCTAATTCTTACTCCCAACTGAAAGACACTGAAATGTAAGTTGGTACATGTACTAATAATAGATATGCTCAAGTCATGGTATTTTGAAAATAACAGTGCATGCAGAATTTGAAGTAATCATGAACTTGTAAACTGATGTATTTAGCATGATGAAATACTGGTGAGTGTTGCTTATAAAAATTTTATAAACGTTATAGGATAGACATGATAGTATAAAATTTATGGGATAAATATGATTTGATTAAATTAAAATCTTGAAAATTGTAATATGCAAGATCAACTAGGTGTCGGGTGTTCATAACTCACGAGCATGAAAAATAATATAATTAAACACAATAATGACATGATAGGAAATTTCATGATTTAAAATTAAGAATCCAATAATTTCATCAATGTAAGGAATTATCATGATTAGAGTATGGAATAATACTTGAAATTATGAGGGAACACTAATTCATGGTAGAATTCAAGAGTTACTTGGAGAAATCATGGAATTTATGCTTTTCATGAAACGCTAATTTATAAAATTCAAAAAATTCATGAATAAATGAGGATGAAAGAAGATCCTCATTGAATACCCACATACCTAAATTCCTTGTTTCCTTCAATGGAACTTGGATTTTGGGACCTTGAAAGGTGAACTTGTGGAAGAAACCCTTGTTTCTCATTCTTGAGATCTTGGGAGGAACAGGAATCATTTAATTATGGTTATGGGAAGATAAATTCATGTTACTAATAGTTGTAGGATAGTTTAGGATGTAAGTGATGTGTTTACCCTTGAAAAACTGAAAAGAAGTGTGGGTTTTAGCATCTCTAAACAAGGCTTGTGCCACGGTACTTATCGTGGAGCATAAGGTCCACGTCATACTACTTATTGTGGAGCGTAAGGTCTATTTCATGCTTCTTATTGTGGAGCACAAGATTCATGACACACTGAAATTGTGAACCTTCACTGGTTCCTTATGAAAATGCTCATAACTTTTTGCTCGGGCATCGGATTAAGGCGAAATTGGATGAGTTGGAAAGAGGACACATTTATATATAATTTTTGGTGGGTCTTAATCTCTAAAATTTCATATATTTCAGAATTTATACACGTTCAAAGTTGACCCTGGTAGAATCGAATATCAAAATTTGGTTGATAACAAAATTTCTTGACTCAATTTTGCTCTAAGTGTTTCATATGAACATTTTTTACCTCGATAGCACTTTACACACTAGGTAAAAGATCATGACACTTATATTCATATACAAATCATGAAATTAAATTTTATACATGTAGAAATGACGGTTAGAATTCTAACCCTAAAATACGGGGTGTTACAACTTTAGGGAAAAGTTATTGTTTTATCCTAAACTATACACGAAAAGTCAAAGAAACACTTAAATTATTGATGTGACCTATTAAATAAATATATATATATATATATATATATATATATATATATATATATATAAAAGTGCAATTAGTTACTCCCCACGACACCCATGTCCAAGCTCATTTCTTACCCTCATAAGAAGTGCATTCAATCTTTTAAAACTTAAAAATAAATAGTAAAAACATTAAAAATTTAATAATTTAAATCCCCAATGGATATATTGACCAAAAATCTCCATTTAAGTCAATTTTGGGTTCCCAAACTCAAGAACCCTAATTTTCAAATTACTCATCAAAAATCAAAATTTAAGCTCATTTGTTTGAAGAATTGGTAACTAAATCTTTTTAATTATTTGATTTCTTACTATACTGTGAGAAAATATAGTTCTTTTGTCTTAAATTTTTTGAAATTTTGATTATTGTTTCTTTCCTCAAGTGTTTCTTCATCCTCTCTTAAAGCTTGTTTTATATTATTTGTCTTAATCAAGATACTTTAATGGAAAAGATAAGCTTGAGTAGACTTTGTATGCAAGAAGAATATCATAAGTTGGAAGAGGCTCGATGCAAACATGGACATCTTTTGTCTTTGATGACTTCATGGACCTTAAGAAATTTGGATAGAAGATAATGGAGTTGTCCTTACTATGGGGTAAGTGAATTTTTATTCAAATATTAATCTTGAATAGTGTATACAATTTAATTGGTTTCATTTTAGAATTCTAGATCATGCGATTTTTGACTTTGGAAGGATGATTATATTGATCCAAGATCCAAGTTTGTTATTCCTAAACTATTGGGAAGCTTGAGGAAAGAGTTGAATCTTCTAAAAAATGTTCAATTTATGAACAAAAAATAGTTGATGACAAGGCTACTAGGACAACTAAATCTGTCGAGAGCAAACTAGACATGGACCAAATAGAGTTGCAGCTGGATAATTTTTAGGATAATTTGAAGATGATGAAGATAAATAAGAAGAAATAGAAGATCAAGTTGGCGAAGTCCAAGAAAAGGGAGAAACAACTTTGGACTACTCTCATTTGTGTATGTATTTTTGGTGTCAGTCTTCTATTTCAATTCACGTACTGGAAAAGAGATCCATCAAGTTGGCTATGTCCAAAAAAAGTGAGAAACAACTACGGACTACTCTCATTTGTGTATGTATTTTTGGTGTTAGTGTTATATTTAAATTCATATAATTGAAAGGAGATCGAAGAAGGTTGCCATAAACTGTTAATGTTTGTACCTTTGCTATGTTTTAAGGGTTTAAAATTGTTAACTTTGTAATGAACATTGACAGTTTTGTTTAATGAAATAGTAAGGTTGACTTAGCTTGATTTATGTGGATTTTTGTGGTACATAAACTACATATTTTGTATATAAGATCACAAAACTAAGGCACAAACAACCAACAAAACATTAATAAATTCAGTCACAACTGCATAAGCACAACCATACATAACCAACCAAACATTAATAAATGTAGCCACGGCTGCATAAGCACAACCACACATTTCAGCACCAATAAAGGGACACTCAGGTCTGCTTAATCATTAACCTAAAATGAGTGAATTTACATCTTGTTGTCATATACATTTACAAGAAAATCATAACTGTCAAAAATATTACACTCAAAAAATACAGTCAAAGCTGCCAAACTCATAACCAGTAAATTGTTTTAAAAACCAGATACAGCTACCAAAATCATAACTAATAAATTATTTTAAAAGCAGAAACAAGCTTCCAACATCAATGAACTACCAAAAAATGATCCTAAATCCAATCATAACTGCCAACATTTATACAAAACAAACATGCTACACCAACAACGTATAGAGATTGAACATTAGAGCTTTCTTGACTCAGGTCCGCAGCCTTGGACCTTGTCTTCATTTCTTTTTTCCCTCCCATTTTTTGTAGGTGCCTGGAGGTCATAGCTTCTTTTCCACTATATTTCACACTAGATTTTGGTGTATCCAAGATTTTCAGTCACAACAACTAAAGACTTAACACTTTTGAATCTCTCACTAGGCATTTCAAGATGCTCAAATAAAAAAAGTGTAAAACATTTATAGAAATTGTAGTAAATAAAATTTAAATAGTAAATAAAATTTAAGTAGTAAACTTACATTAAGAATTGTGCATTCACTTTGTGTGTGAAGTACTTCCATTCTAACCATTATTGATCTTCTAGAGCCAGCACCCTAGAAAGAAAGAAAGAAAGAAGATATTAAGTAGAAGGTACGCATAACTATTTTACAACACACATATTAAGCAAAATACCTTTTTATAGAACCCCTTGGTCTACCCTTTTCTCTTCCAGTTTCACCTCTCCCTTTTCCAATAGTAGGCGTTGCACCTGATAATGAACTTGGACCTACACTCAGGACTGCACCAGTTGATAAACTTGGGCCAAGATTTGCATTAGTGTCAACTGCGGGTTCACCTCTTGGACATTTTATTTTATAATGACCCTTGTTATAGAAAGTGTTACGTGGCATCTCAACCCCTCTCTTGAATAGCTTTTTAGTTTTCTTTTTGGTTTCACCTTCTTCTTTTTTCCTATTCTTCCCAGGCTTACCAGGCATCTTTCTAATAGGAGGTGGCATAACAGATATGTTCTGTGATTCTGGCCACATCTTCATAGTCAAAATTGGTTGAATAAAGTAGTTGTATGTGTTTATCTAAGTTTGTCTATTGTACTAGTGAGAGATGTAGTTACCTGGTTCTAAGTTTTTATGATGAAAAGTAGTCACTGCATGAGGATAGGATATACCCTTCAATATCCATGCTCTACAGCTACAATATTGTCTAGGAAGGAAGATCCATAATATGTCTATATCCTCTATCAAGCACCTCATAACCTATATTAGAATTTCATTCTATGTTGTGCTTCATAGACCTTTTTGTACTGTCATTTAGTACTTTCATAGACATTGGAGAAATGTCACTGATTCAAGTTTCAAAAAGTCCCTCATTTGTCCAACATTTTTCATCATTTTTACCCTTATATCTTTTAACATTGTAATTATTAGCTTATGCCTTGCTCCTAATATTCAGGCATTAAAACATTCTATCATGTTGTTGTCAACAATACACACTTTGTGCCAAAGCTAAAATAAACTTTTCTCCATCTATCTGGATTGAAATATATCAACTTATTCAGTATCTTTTTTCCACCCAACATCTTCATTTAGCTAATATTGTCCCTAAGCTCAGCCTCAAAGTTAGACCTTGCACACCTCAAAAAATATTTTTTTCTTCTTAATACCTCTATATATAAAAACTTTTGACCAGTTTGCAAAGACATGCCTTGCACATTTTATGTTCAGCATTTGATAAATATTCTGTTAGAGCAGTTTCCAATCCCTAAAAGAAACATAGAAACAGTTAGGGAACATAACATATATTTTGGCAAAATATATAGTTGTATAAATTGTACCAAAATTAAATAAATTATGTGTACCAAAATTAAATAAATTCTTACTTTTTACATGTCTGTTATCACTGAAAAATTTATCTCATCTCCTAGCTGAAGATCTTTTTTTACATCCAGATAAACCAACTCCAAGTGCACTTTTTTCAATCTCAACCAATGCCCATGTAAGTGGAAACATTCGATTATTTCCATCTTTACACACAGCAACTAGTAACTGCCCTTTTGACGCTCCTTTTAAAAAATAATCATCCAAATCAATGTGCTTCCTACAACCAGCTAGGAAGGACTTTTTCAGTACATCAAAACATATGTAGAAGGCTTGAAATATTTTTCTACCATCTTCAAATGTTTCATCATGAAGCTTCACTACACATGTTCTTTCTGGATTTGATCTTAACAACTCATCTATAATCTAAAATTCTTTCAAATTCCAGATTATAATCACCCATCAGTTCTGCAATCACCTTATTCCTGGCTCTCTTATACAGTATTCTTTCAACATGTAAATTTAGTTCCTTCTTAATAAGCAACTGAAACTCAAAAATTCTAATATGTAGTTGTTCTTTTATCCTCTTATTAAAATGGTTGGCTAAGAACTTGATATTACAAAGTTAGTTCCTATTGGTAGGATCAAACTTGTGAACTGAATTGTAGGTCTTCACAACAAAGTTCATGGACCTAGAATCAATGCTAGCATAAAGAATCCATGGACAACCAGTTGTTCACCTAACCCTTACCCTTGTAGGTTCATTAACACATTTTTCAATTGTAATATGTTTAGCAATAGCATGTTTAGTAACAACAGCTCTAAATTCATTAACACTTTCAAAAATAAGTCCCAATTCCCATACAACTTTCCGATAGTCTAAATTATATTCAACTTTATAACTCCTTTCGTTTCAAAAAGAATGACCTACTTTGACTTGGCACAAAGTTTAAGAAAATACAGAAGACTTTTGAATCTTGTGGCCTTAAATTAAAGTAGTGTCAAATGTACCAAAATGTCCTTTAATCTTGTGATCACAAACATGCCATGTGCAAAGTTAAAATTAAAGTATTGCCAAAAAAGAAAAGTGGTCATTCTTTTTTAAACGGACTAAAAAAAAAAGTAGGTCATTCTTTTTTAAACGGAGGGAGTAACTTTTTTCCTTATTCTATCCTTATTTTTCTGTTCAACCTGTTCAACTTTATTTTTTTCATCAATTACATCGTTTAAATTAGTTTCAAAACTGGCAGCTTCATCTTATGGATACAAAGGCTCATCACTAGCTAATTTACCTCATAAACTATTTCTATCACCGCCTATCGATTCATCATAGCCCGCAACTAACCCCTTTCTTTCAATTCCTAACTTAATATGTTCAGGAATTACTGGTTTCTCTCCTCTTTTTCTTCTCTTTCTTTTAATATTTTCTTCCCTAAGACCTCATAACTCTTCATCCATATATCCATCCACATCACTCCCAATATCTACACCTCCATCAATTAATTCTACATCTGAAACTACAACAGATTTAGCTCTATATGTCTCTCTCTTAACTTGTAAAAATACATCAGTAATAGGAAGAACATGAGCAGTGGGAGCAGCAGTAGAAGGTACAGTAGGAGCAGTATGATGAATAGAAGGAGAAGCGACATGAATAGTAGGAGAAGAGACAGGAGCAGTATGAGGACTAGTTACACCAGCAATAAGAGAAGATACATGAGCAGTAGGAGAAGAGACATGAGCAGCAGGAGAAAGGACATGGTCATTAAGAGGAGGAGCAGAACTATGAGCAGTAGGTTGGACAAAAGGATGGGTAGTTGGATCTGCAGAAGGGTAGACAATAGGTGGGACATCTTCACTATTTTTAGATGTCTTGTCAATACTCTGAATGTCATTTCCCCTATCTTTATCAAAAGACACACCTCTTTCCCCCTCCACGTTCCCTTTCCTATCACTTACATATTTCAATAAAGATGGAGGCAACAGAGGGACAGCAACCATGTGATACACAAAAGCTTTCAAAATATTTTCATTACACAGTTTCTGTGAAATCCCAGTTGTGTCCTGGTCTAACCTAATTTTTATTAAATTAGAACACTTAGGCAGTCTCACATATAGTAAGCATTGTCCAGGATCATATCCTAAATACTTCTCATAATTCCTAAATTCAAAATAACACAGCCTATCTACATCAACGTTAATTTAGTAATTTGTCCACCAACATATCTTTTTCCTTTTTTTCCTTCACTTTAACCTTATTAAGAATCCCGCCATGGTAAATTATCAAATGGTCAATTGAAAACTCATTTAAAAACCTGAAAGCATTGACCACGAAAACACAATAAAGTAAGATCCTTAACATTGACCCAAACAGCATCATACAATACATGAACAAAAAAATATAGAATTTATGCAATAATTACAAGTGTCACAACTCAGTTTATTACCTATTGAACCATATATACAAACTTTAACACATTAATTTTGAAAATAAAATAAAGACGGCGAAAAAATTTTAGTTTAAATCACAAGAAAAAATTCATAATATGAAATAATTATAAGTGCCACGGGTTATTTAATTACATATTGAAGCATATAAATAAATTAAAACACGTTAATTTTGAAGATAAATTAAATGTGACAAAAAATCCTAGATCGAATTTAGGAACGAAAAAAGAGATGGGGCTAACCTTTAAACTGAAAATCAGTAGCCCCTAGATTGTAATCCCTATAATGTAACCCCTAACTTGTAACCCCTACCTTGAAATCAACCAAACTCAACTCTTAACAATTGAACTCAACTTGAAACAAAAAGAGAGAAATGATTTTTGATTGTGAACAATGAAAAACATAAAAAAAAAAATAGTAGTTCCTCTCTTGTATCGGGTTCAAATTTGCTAATCAACTTGAAAAGAAAAGAGAGAAATGGTTTTGAATTTTTTGTTTGTCGATCCTAGATGGTCTTCAAAATGGATTTTTCCTTTGTTGATTCATATTCTACCCGAATGGATCGGATGGGGTGTAATAAATTGGGTTGGGTTGAGTTAGGATATAGTAATTTGGATTGGATTAGGTTAGGTCTAATATTTTGAGTTGGATCGGGTTATTTTACATATATTGTGAGTTAGGGTCGGGTTAGGGTTATATTTAATAGAAAATATCGAATTAAATATGTGGCATCAGCACAGGACGAGTGTACTCCACTCCACTCATCAATTTGGGCATGGGTGCCGCCCTTCTCATCTAGCTTGTGATCAGTTCTTACGTCGAGAGGGGAGTAATTAAATTCACTTTTATATAGTATAGGTGTGTAATAGGTCACATCAATAGTTTAAGTGTGTCTTCGATTTTTCGTATATAATTTAGGATGAAAATGATGACTTTTCCCTATAATTTAAAATGGTCGTTGAGTTCATTTGATGGATGGTTACTTGTGCAGGATAACACCATTTTTCGGCATGAAGGTGGTGCTTGATTTTGCTGAAGCGCCTTGAAACCTATTTGAGTGAGCCAAATGCTTCATTAGCGTTGTAGAGAAATATTTAGACGTACACTGTTTATTGTTATTAATTTGTATAATGTTCATTATAAAATTATGTAGTTTAAGTATTTATGTATTATTTAATAATTGGTATAAATTTATTATAATTTTTAAAATTGATGTAAACCTAGTTAAATACAAATTGTACATAGTGTTGCTATAAATTTAAATTTCATCAACGTCTTGTAATTAGGAAAAGAATACTTTATTCTCATAAGTTTAACTTTTGGCGACAATTATATTTCGTCATAAAAGTTTGACGTTTAGTGGCATGAATAATTAGTCTCTAAGGGTGTGTTTGGTATGATGGAAAATGTTTTCTAGAAAATGTTTTCCTATTTTCCCTTGTTTAGTTGCAATAAAATGTTTAGAAAACATTTTCCACAAAAATTCATTTTCCTCAATTTGAGGGAAAATGACTTCCCTCATGAGCCAAGGGAAGTCATTTTCCAGAAAATGACAAATGTAACTTATGACCCCACCCCCACCCCCTCTTCCCCACTCCAACAACACTCATATTCACATGACTCAAAAAATTCACATTTCTCAAAAATTTACATTACTCGGAAATATTTTTCACTGTGCTTTGTTCAATTTTTCACTGCTTGAAATAAAAAATAGTGAAGCGCAAATTTTTTTCATTTCCAATGTTCGTTGAATGTATTGTTATTTTTATATACATAGAGGAAAACTTACCTATGTTACTTTCGCTAATTGCATATTTCATTTTGTTATCGATGTAACTTGTTTCACGAGGTTGAATAAACTTATCGTTCCGTTATATTTCTATTGTTTGTAGTATCTTGAGATTGTCCTGACAAAATATTGAAGAGTGTCTTCTATATTTCCTAATTAATAGTTGCTTAAATTTAGTGATTGTAATATTTTAGTATTCGATATTGATATTATTTGTTATGCTTAAATTAGTTCTTACAAATTGTTGAGTTGGTAGAGGCACTGATATACTAGTTAACAGTTAGTAATATTTTCTAAAAAAATATTTTTTCACTCACCAATCAAACACTAGAAAATATTTTTCTAAAAAATAGTCTCTACTCACCAACCAAACACTATAAAATATTTTTCAAAAAATGTTTTTCACTCACCAACCAAACATGAGAAAATAAGTAGAAAACAAACTTATTTTTCAGGAAAATATTTTTCAAGAAAACATTTTCCACGGAAAATATTTTCCATCATACCAAACACACCCAAAGTCGTCTACTTATTACCTACAAATCAACTTTGTATTTTATGACAATTATAATTGTCGCTAATTATGACATTTTCTAGTAAAAATATTTTTTGTCGGTAAAAGAATATTTGTAGTGACGATATGATATTTTTCAACTACAAAATTTCAAAAAATAAACTTCCCACTAATTTATATATTTATGGACAAAAAGGAATGTGTATATAAAATGTAGTTTTCAGTGAGATATAATGTTTATTCATCTGTAAAATCATATAACATTTTGAGACAAATGATGCCGTCACTAATTAAACTCCTGATGCATCAGCTTCGTCAGCCTTATTACCCTCTTTAGTGATGAAAATATATTATTACCTATAAAATTATATAATTTTTATGACAAACAAATTTTTCACAAATATTATGTATTTGGGGACCAAAAAAAATATAATTAATACAACTCTATTAAGTGACGAAAAACTAAGTTGTCTTTATATACATTTAGTGACATACTTTAGCGACAAATGCTTGACGATTTTTTTTTTTTCGGAAAATTTGTTGTGACTAAATGTGCATTTTCAATGACCAAATTATTTGTCATTAATAATCAAATTTGTTACAATGAATTTTGTTCTACGTGATAGGGCCTTTTTGTTTTTCTCAGCCTATTATTGACTAAGATTTTATGACGATTTGATATGTTTTGACCATGTGACAGCTTCTGGTGAAGCTTGAGCATTGGTGATAAATATGGCCTTGATGAGCACTATTAATTCTTTTACAATCTCAGTTATCATCTTTCCCATGTAATACTTAAGTGTGCAAAAAAGAAATTTCAACTTGTACTCCCAATCATTAGTTGATCATGACCATTATAAAAGCAAAGGAATTCCATATTTATTTTTGGTTTATTCGAAATTACTCAATTTTATCTTTCGTTACACTTTCGATCCATTTACGCCCGTGTCATTAGCAAATTATCTCATATTTGACCTTTTAGTTAGTGAATTTGGTGATTAATTTCTAAATAATTACCTTTAGAGTACATCAAGAATGAAATATTTTTAATAGAAACTAAGTACTTAGCTTTGCATAGTGATACTATTTATAATAATAAGACTAATTTGTATCAATAAGATGTTAGCCATGTGTTTGAAATACATTATTTTGGATGTTGTAATTTTTTTTATTTACTAACGCGAAATTTGATTAATATAATTCAAAATTTTAAAATATTTCTATTTAAATAGTAGGTTATATTTCTTTCTTTCTTTAATTATATTTTTTGTACTTTTATGTGAGAGATCTACCTGTATATAACAAACTGGAAAGTCAATAATACAGTCTAACAATGGTGTATTTTAATTTCATACGCAAACTCTTTTAAGTTTGCTAATTCAATTTTTAAATTTGAAACTACATTGTATATCATCTTCGAAAAACAATGCTAATTGACACATTAAAAAAAGACTATTTTAATGTACCCCACATTATGGGCTAAATTTAAACTCTTTTTAACGATCGATTTCTCTTAAAGTTACACTTCCAAACAAATCGATAAAAATCTTTAATCAGTATCTCTATATTCTCCTAAAGTTCTTACCTAATATTTGATTTCACTCAATTTTTTCAAATATATAAAATAATATTGGTACAAAACTACATATCACATCTCATTTAATATTGGTATGTAATACTACAGTTAAGACTAGAGAACTTTGACTACTTTTTTTTTTTTAAGCAAATCCAGCGAGATGCCCAGACTAGTTTTCTCTATATATAAATTAAAAGCAAAACTCAAAAGAAAAAGTACAAGCAAGGGGATTATTATGTCTTACCTTACTAGTCCTATTGAGGCATAGCAAAACCTTTTCTTATAATTAACATGCATGTAAAAAATAAGAAGAAGAAATAACTAAATATTTTATGATCATCATGGAGTTAATAACCAACTCTATGATGATATTACAAATGATGATACTTAAGTAGTGAAAGATTAAAATAAGCAAGAATGTGGAGACAGATTCATGTTTCTTTAAAAATTGAAAATCTTCAAGAAGATGTAGCCCTATAAAGATTCGATTCTTCACCTTGTCTTCTTCTGTTGGGTTCAAAATCAAGAGGGCGTCATGCGGAAGCTTAAAGTTTGCAAACCAAGACGATGATAATTCAGATGAAAAATAAAAACATATTAAAAATATATTATTGAATATAATTAGGCCAACTGGACGGCACAAAAAACTAATAAAAAAATATAAAAACTATTGAAAAAAATCACCCCCTAAACAAGACTCTTTTTAGGACTACATTGTGGATGCTATTGTGTTATGCTATGAGAAGAGAGGTATTCTATTTATAGAGTTCCAAAACCATTCCTCCAAAAACTAGGTTTGCCAAATATGAAAAAAATTTATATTTTTCCTTCAGGATATTAAAAGTAATTATGGTATTACTTTTTTTTTTTCCTTTTAAGAAAAATAAAACTTAAATTTGGTAAGAAAATCAGGGCAAAAACCCTAACAAATATCCCTTTTTAGCTTGATTTTCTTCACTTGATCCGCTTTCTCTTCACATCACATACATGAACTTCGTTCTTGATATAATCTTCATAACTGCTGCTTGCCATGGCTAAAAATAAAGTTTAAAATATCATGATTAAAAATTAATTAAAAATTAATATTTTATTTTTATTTTTAAAGATGCAACAACAGGAATGTTGAAAATATGATTGAAATTTGTTCTCCACATGTAGTTGGACAAAAATCTTCATTATCATTCAATTGATTGCAAATTGATTAGAACCGCTATCAAACCTTTTTAATCTCGTCTCACCACACCATTGGATCATTGAACCATAGGCTATGATACCACTTGTTGGGTTCGAAATCAAGAGGGCATCATGCGGAAGTTTAAAGTTTGCAAACCAAGACGATGATAATTCAGATGACAAATAAAAACATACTAAAAATATATTATTGAATATAATTTGGCAAACTGGCCTACATAAAAAACTAATAAAAAATATAAAACTATTGGGAGAAAATCTCTCCCTAAACGAGACTCTTTTTAGGACTACATTGTGGATGTTATTGTGTTATGCTATGAGAAGAGGGGTCTTCTATTTATAAAGTTCCAAAATCTTTCATCCAAAAAAGAGGTTTGCCAAATATGAAAAAAAAAATTATATTTTCCTTTCAGGAAACTAAAAGTAATTATGGTATTACTTTTATTTTGCTTTTAAGAAAAATAAAACTTAAATTTGGTCAGAAAATCAGGACAAAAAACCTAACATCTTCCTCCAAGCAATCTAAAATATCTTCGTATTTCATCAATTCTTCTTGGATCTATTGAATCTTGTTGATATAATTCAACCTTGTTTCTTTCTGTTTGCCACCCTAATTGGTAATTATCTTTGAATAACCTCTTCAGACACTTTACCATCCCAACTATGTTTTCTTTCATGAGTCTTCTTTTTCTTGAATCCTTTCCTTTGTTGTCTAGGTGAAAGATCTCCTTTCCTAGCCACTTTAGCAAATCATTCATCCAATACTCCATCCTCATCTTCTTCGTCAAATATGTCAACGCCTAAATCACCCTTAAATGCTTCCATTGGGTCTTCTACTAAATCTCCTAGCTCATACCTCTTGGCCTGGAATCCTTTGGTAGGATTATCCATAGCATTCAAAGGTGCACTTGTTTAAGCCATAAGTTGCTCTGCAGCTAAATATGGAAGAACCATTGCATAACTTGTCATAAATACTAAGGCGGTTGAACTCAACTTACTACACGTTGGAGGGGATGAGGCCTGTTTCTCCTCCTCTGTCATATCAGCCCAACTCTTTATATTTGTACCACTTTTTTTGTCACTCTTTGATTTAACTTTGTTGTTTGAAGGCGTCGTATTTAACACCACTACCGCATCCATATTTTGTTCTTTCTCCTTGAACAATAATTTATGTCCAAAGTCATCCCGTTGCTCACCAATTGACTCCATAAATGGAGAAGGGATCTCAAACATCGAAGCATTCAATGTAGCCATCAACAGCTTAAAAACGGGTACGGGACAAATCAATCTTGCAACGTGTTGTTGCATTAGTATATTTGTCACTTTTGAAAGTGCAATTTGACATTTAGGACTGCCCAAATCAAATTGGTGCTAATTTTTATCTAAAAGAGCCTCAACGGTGTTAGGATCCACAACATCCTTTATTGCAACACACTATTTCTTTGCCACATTAAGTTCTTTGCTAATTTGAGGACTAGCAGATTGTTTGCGTGAAACTACAGTCCAGCCCTCTTCTCCAAAATCATCTCTAGCATTGTTCAATTCCATACCCTGCTCATAAACCATCAAACTCTTAGTCTTGGCACTTACATCCACAATTCTAAGCAGATTTTGAAGAGCTTTCTTTTCATCCTGCGATCTTTCTGCTAAGTTTTTGGACACCCTAGCCAAAGCTTGACCTACTGGAATATCCCTCATGTTAACTCCATTTGATGTTTCTTCTTAGTATTTAGATAATCACGTGCATATCTTTGCAATTTTTCAACCGAATCTCCCTTAATCTCCATTGTCGCATATCTTCTTTTTAGAGCACTACTTTTTTTAATTAACAATCGACACTTCTTTTCATCGTGACTCTGGTACTTACAATGGGTGCAATATTGAGGTAAATTATCATACACCACCTCCTGAAACTCCTCAATAATTCTGTCCGTAACTTTGTCCATACTTTGACGTCGAATACGATCCAGATGTTTGTTCATTAAGTCAAGCATGGCTCTAACCCTAGCCGTGCTCGGTATTGATCTCACTTGTGTGGCCTTATCCACAACAATAGGTTTTCCAATTGCTGAAGCAATGGAAAGCAAAGACCTCTTAGCAAATAAATTTGTCGACAAGTTTGGAAATGAAATCCATACTGCCGTACGTGAAGCCTTCTCCTTAGGGTTGAATCCAATAGTCCACGAAAAAATTCTAATCTGATGATTTTTTGAATTGTTCATGAAATAATTCATACCTCTTGATAATGCATCCACGGAATCATCATATTGATCCATACGAATAAGAAGTTGTCTTTAAGCAAGTAACCCGACAAAACAATGTCCCTTAATGTCGAGAAACTTCAGCAAAATCGATTTTAAAATTGAAAAATCTGATGACCCCATGGATAATTTAACCACTATGGCTTGATGAAGTCCCTCCTATTTGGAGAAAGCTTGTCGTTCATCTAACATAAATTTTAACGTTGGAATTTCATGAACAACTTCAATGGGTATTAAACTAGTTTGTGAAAGATTAATAGTTGATTGTGTTTGATTTAACTTATCAATATAATTAGAGCTTGTATTGGTGTTTGTAGTGTTTTTTATAGGGTTTTGGAGAAGCTCCCCTACAGCTGAAGGCTGGGGAGAGATGGTGGCAGCCATAGCTGCCCTAGTTTCTCATGTCACCAAGATAAGGTAGAACTTTGACTACCTTATCTTAGTTGAAATGTTCTTTTTTGTGTAGTTGAGTACGAATCGAATTGCTTGTACTTTCTTTTAGATATTTTTACATATTTTTAGTGTTAGTTTGATGTAGTTGAGACTTTCTTTGAAAAGGCAAAATCATGATTCTATGATATACGGGTATATATAATTAGTCGAAGTTATACAAACTATGATTATCGATTTATAGTAACAAAAAATATTGAAAATAAATTTGAAAATACCATACTATACTAAATTACTAATTTGACATGATAATAATATAATATTTTTTAAATTCAAAATTTTCTATATCATTCCATGTCCATCATATTCTTATTTCATCTATTTTGTCATCTTAAAAATATGACAAACCATTTGTATAGGGTAAAATAACTTTAGTAAGAATTGAGCTGACTAGGCCAACTCAGATCGAATATAACAAGAGTTGACCTATGAGGTCATCATCTCGAGAACGATGCCAATACAAAGACACATCCTCTCGAGCAAGAATCGAGTCGTCTAAGATTATCGGCGATGATGACTGTGTACAAAGAACACACAAAAGGACGATGTGTCAGGTTATTCAGTTCACAGCCAACCCGCGACTAAGCCGTGTCTGACACACACTAGTGGTATGATATTCTCCAATGACTCAAGGGCAAGTATCGCTCTCCTATTGTCCATAGGCAATCCTGACGCCCTTTAAATAGTCACCTCTTTCCCACTGTAAAGCATTTGATTTCTGCTTATTTCTATCCTGAAATAATAAAAATCTTTAGCTTTGTTCTTAAAATTTCTCTATTTTTCTTAGCTATTTTTACTGTCTCATCGCTATTTCACTTACTGTGCATTCACGTACACTATTTGCAAATAATTGGGGAATTTCAGGCTACTTAGTGATCTAAATTTGTCCTTAATCTTCGCTTAATTTACTGTATTGTGTAATTTCATTACATTATTTACTCTTCTATAAATTTTTACTACTAACACGAAACTAAGACCGTTATGCATGCTCTTGACACAACAATAAATCTAATTGTCCCAAATTAACGATAAATAGTTTGGCACCACCACGAGCCAGAGCAATTGTGTGTGCTTTTAGCTTCTCTCTTTTTGCTAGTTTTCTTTTGTGTTATTTCTTTGTAGGAAAGTAGGTTCATAGTTGTCAACAATGGTGACCGTGTGGAAGATATTACTCTTCATCAATCCCACAAGCACGAGGGGACGAATGACTCTGAAGGCATTGGAAACGCATGTTGGAGGCTGGCTGATGGCAGAATAGAAGGTGAGGTAGAGATGGAAGAAATGAAAAAATTATAATAAATTTTGAGAGGACTAACAACACTCCTTAAAAAGGTCGTGGTTCATGTGGATGTTGAATTTCAACACATACACAAAATTAATGTGCAGCAAAAAATAAATAGAAATGTACCTTCAACCATTATTGTTCAAGTGTTGTGAAGAATCACCTGTCAAAAACTTTAATAGGAAAAAAGAGAAACAAGATACCTAAGAATCTTCTAGATTATGTCTATCAAAGGTATGTCAGGCTGATCGAATCATAGGCGTATTTATAGGTAGGTTAGGGGACTCTTAGGCAAATAACTTTAACCCTAGGGACTTTCATAATTATTTTTTCTGATCAAATAAATACCATATATGCATAACTTGAAGAAAAAGTAATTGACTGATTTATTACTTACTTGAGAGACAAGGTAAATTTCTTATAAAAAATAAGTGGGTCATTAATACATAATATTATAAGTAGTATTTTTATATGAGATACGTGAGCTTTATGTGATAATGGTTCTGTTCACATCTAGAGTTTCGAAAGAAAGTAGCAAAGCAGAAATCAAGGAGATGTGGAGCCATTACGAGATTTCGTCACTAGGTTCCTAAAGGAGAGAATGCAATTGCCAGCGGTACCATATAAATGGGCAGTGTTGGCCTTTGCTGAGGGATTGAATCCAAAGATCTAGTTTGAGCCATTAGAACTCATGAAGAACTTCATGGAATGGATTAGTTATGAATTATGAAGATCACTGTGTGTACATGAAAAAATTCAAAGATAAGTTTATAATCTTATCATTGTATTTAGACGACATATTTATAGTTGCAATTAGACGTGACAAATGGTCAGTTTGGATGGGTAATGGGTTAAAGAAACAAACGGGTCATTGTCCAACCCACCCAAAATATAGATGGACTAAGATGAGTTGGGGCAAGATGGGCTAAATAATGGATTACGGTCCAACCCACCCAACTTAACCCATCATTGAACAATTTATTATTCTAATAGCAATTTAGGTTGGAATCATAATTTTTTATTTTATTTATATTTATATTTATATGTATATTATTATTATTATTATTATTATTATTATTTTTAAGTAAAAATAAATAAAATAAAAAATATAAAATAAAAGCATTTGCATATATATATATATAATTTAACACAAAATAATAATAATGAATAGGGTAAGAGATGTGGGAAAAGGAAATACTATGAATTATTTATAAAATAAATTTTAAAAATTTAAATTTTTTTGGTGGAAGGGTGAGGGAGGGGGTGCCAGGGGTAAGGGTAGGGGTGGACTAACAAAAAAGTTATTAAATTTTTCTAAACTAATAATTTTTAGGGGGTGAGGTTGGGTGGGTTAGGGTAGGAAGGATGGTTGGGGTAAGAAAAAAATAGTTTTTTGGGGGGAGGGGCTGGTAGTAGGGTCGGGTTAGGAAGGTGGGGATCGGGGTAAGAGAATGGTATAACAAAAAAAAAATTGGGGGGGGGGGGGGGGGGGAGGGGGGTGGGGGATGGTGTAAGAAAAAATTATTTTTTACAAAAAAAATATTTATTACAATAATTTTTTCAAGACGAAAAAAGAATATAATTGAAGCAACTTGAAAAAATTAAAAATATTAAAAGTGGAACTATAAGTAATAGGTTTAAATATCTTTATTGGTCAAAGTTGGGCATCATTGTGAGCCCATTTGAATTGATGATTTATGATAGGAAATTACATGTCACAGACCCAAATATGGGTGGCTTTAGCTATTTGACCCCAATAAAAAATGTTTTTAAAGAATAATTTTCCTTACTTTTTAAGTATAGTATAAGTACCATTTTGCTCCTCTACACTTCAAATATATTTTTAAACTTTCCATACTCATTTGTCTCTCAAATTTTATTTTTTATTATTTTCACTTTTTTTTTTTCCTTTAATTTTATTATTCTATTTTTTATTATTTTCACTTTTTTATTTTTTTTTTTAATTTTATTTTCATGTTTTAATTCATTTGTCTCAACCTTTATTTTTTTCTTTTTTGTAAAACATTATCTATTTCTTCATCTTTTTCTTTTTCTTTTTAATTCATTTGTCTCAATCTTTATTTTTGGTTTTTATCAATTCTCTTTTTTTCCTCGTTTTTCTCAACAACAACAACAACAACAACAACAAACCCAGTGTATTCCCACATAGTAAGGTCTGGGGAGGGTAAGATGTACGCAGTCCATACCTTTAACTCTATTTTTATTTTTCTCAATTTTTTTAATTCTTTATTTTTTCTTTATTTTTTATTTTTTTCTTGCCTTTTTTTTCTCAGTCTTTTTTTTATTTCTCTATTGTTTTTTATCACTTTATTCTTTTTTCAGTTCTCTTTTTTTCCTCATTTTTCTCAAACTTTATTCTTATTTTTTCTCTCATTTTTATTTTTCTCAATTTTTTTAATTATTCGGTTGTTTCTTAATCTTTATTTTTTTTCTTGCCTTTTTTTTTTCTCAATCTCTTTTTTTTATTTCTCTATTTTGTTTGTTCTTTTTTTTTTCTCAACTTCTATTATATTTTGCTAATAAATAAAAAATTGAATAATCCGCAAAGTGATCTTCTTTTTTGACATCAAAGCAAATTTAAGGGCATGAATTGTTGTTAGGAAGTTCTTTGAAAATTCTTGAGATAAATCGTGTTTCTAAGGCGAGAGTTGTAGAATATCTCATAAATAAAGATATAAGTGGTAGTGTCAACTCTTTCCCGTGGGGCATAATTTATTATTTGAAAGTCCTTGAATTCAGTATTGCCTCTAAGGCAATAGTTGTAGAACATCTCATAAATAAAAACATAACGTGGTAGAGTTAACTCTTGCCCGTGGGGAATAATTTGTAGTTTGAAAGTCCTTGAGCTAAGTCTTGCCTCTAAGGCAATAGTTGTAGAACATCTCATAAATGAAAACATAACGTGGTAGAGTTAACTCTTGTCTGTGGGGCATAATTTGTAGTTTGAAAGTCCTTGAGCTAAGTCTTGCCTATAAGGCAATAGTTGTAGAATATCTCATAAATAAAAACGTAATGTGGTAGAGTCAACTCTTGCCCGTGGGGCATAATTTATTGTTTGAAAGTCCTTAGGCTAATTAAGTCTTGCCTCTAAGGCAATAGTTGTAGAACATCTCATAAATGAAAACATAACGTGCTAGAGGCAACTCTTACCTGTGTGGCATAATTTGTAGTTTGAAAGTCCTTGAGCTAAGTCTTGCCTCTAAGGACATCTCATAAATAAAAACATAACGTGGTAGAGACAACTTTTATCCGTGGGGCATAATTTGTCATTTGAAAGTCTCTGAGCTAAGTCTTGCCTCTAAGGTAAGAGTTATAAAATATCTCATAAATCAAAATACAATGTGGTAGCCCATGAAACATAACTTGTTGTTTGAAAGTCATAAGTCTTGTCTCTACAATGTGGTAGTGTCAACTCTTACCCATGAAACGTAGCTTGTTATTTGAAAGTCATAAGTATTGTCTTTATAATGTGATAATGTCTACTCTTGCTCATGAGATCTAACTTGAATGAAAGAAATCGAAGAAAAGAACAAAAATAATAAAATTGTGGAAAAAGAAGAAAATGAAGAAAACTATTAAAAGAATGAAAATAAAAGAAAATGTAGAAGTTGAGAGAGAATGAGAAAAAAAATAAAGGTTGATAAAAATATTAAATAAAAATAAAGGTCAAGAAAAATTAAAAATAAAGAAAAGAAAAATTAAAAATCAAAGAAACTTTTTTTTTATAAAAGTAGACGTTGAGAGGTGTAAAGAAAAATAAGTAAGGATTGAGAAAAATTAAAAAAAAAAGGAAGAAAAATAAAAAACCAAAGTAAAGAAAAAAAGAAAAAAAAAGAAGTTGAGAGGAAAAAAGGAAGAAATTAAGGGTTGAGAAAAATCAAAAAGAAAAAGAGAAAAAAATTAAAGTAAAATTAAAAAGAGAAAAAAAATAAAAGTTGAAAGATATAAATATGGAGTTGTTATCCATTATGAGGATTATTTATATAATTTATTCCATTAGTCAAGGGTAATTTTATCCAAAATAATATTAGTTAAGATGTAAAGGCTATTTTAAGGAAGCTTTTTATTTGGGGCTAAAATTTGAAAGTCGCTCCAATTTGGATCTATTTTTGAAAATTATTGAATTTATGATGGGTTCACTTGGGTTGGCCCAAATCAACACATCTTCAAAGTTGCTCTAGCCCAACCCATCAAAATATGAATGAGTTGAGCAGGTTAAATGGATTTGGACTTGTTTTGCCACCCCTAATTGCAAGTGACATTAAGTATGTTATCATCTTCTTTTGAGATGAAAGACATGGGTGAAACATCATATATTCTTGGAGTTAAAATTTCAAGAGATCATTCAAAAAGATAGATTATTATTTCTTTCACAAGAACTTTACATTAAGAAAGTTCTTGAATACTTTAATAATGATGCTTTAAATCGAATAATGTGTCTCAGACTCCAAATGAAAAGGAACAAATGAGAAAAGTTTTTTATGTCAATGCAGTGGGAAGTCTTATGTATGCTATGATTTGCACTAGACCCGATATCTATTATTTTGTTGGGTTAGTTAGCAGATATCAATCCAACTCGGGACTGCAACATTGAAAAGTCGTTAAAAGGATATTGAGGTATCTCAAAGGCACAGTTGACTATTTCTTATGTTATCAAGAAAATGTTCTGCAACTCAAAGGCTACATAAAGGATTCAAAGTACCATAAGAAAATGAAACACATTGATATAAAGTATAATTTTCTTGAGATGTGAATTTATAAAAGAAAGTGAACGTCAAATACACATCTATGCATTGAATGATCATAGATTTCTTAACAAAATTCGTTGTGTGTGATGCTTATGAAAGGCATGTAACATCGTTGGGTTAGCGTAGATGTTAATGTGTCTATATTTTATTTTTCCCTAGCTTGTTCATATAAATTTATATTTTTGAAGTTAATGTTGGTTTATGTCTAATTTTTCATTCTTGTTAGTTCATATACATCTATCATTTTTTATGTGGTGTACATAAATTTCTGAGGATAAAAAGTATATCAAATAGATTTAAAAAAATTGATCTATTCACACATGCAATCGCCTCTATTATCTAATTAACAAGTAAAAATAAGACAGTTATAAACTTATTATTGTCAGAAGTAATGATAAAAGAGAGCTAAAAGTTTATAATTAGAATGTTGCTTGTTGAATTATGTTTTATAAAATGTGATTTAATGAGTTAGTCGGTTTCTAATGTCAGGCGTGAGTTTTGAAGAATAAAATAATGAAGTGGATTTGTGATACAGGCACGATCATGAATGTGGATGAATGTGAGTGTGTTGAATGCAACCGAAGGAGTATGCAAGTTGAATTGTGAAGAAGGGCCTCGGTGCGCACCAAGGCTTTCCCTAAAGCACACTCCATGGGCGCCATTTTGAAGCCTTTTCATTAAAAGGTCTTTTCATCTTTTATCTTTTATTTGTAATGTACTTACTATAAATAGAACATTTTAGGCTTTTTGTTCATTAGTTATTGAATATTGTTGAAAGAACACATCTCTTGAGAGAAAGGGTCTCTAGGCCGAAACTAGGACATGAACAAGTGTGCATTCACTTGTGATTATGTATTGCTTGGAAATGTTGGTGCTTGAGTGGTGGATTCTCTCTTGTGTTTTTGTAAGAGTGTGGTTTTGATATTGTAAGTCTTAGGGATCCTTAGATTTGACACATCTTTGGGTTCTTAATCTTGTAATAGTGTATGTCTCACTATCTATCTTTACATTTCATGTACTAGTTCATCTTGTCTAGTAAAACCGTTAGTTGTTCTTATTCTTGTATCTTATGTTGTTTGTTGTTGTTATTCTTTTATTGTGTTGTCTTCTAGATAACCTCATTGTTAGGTTGGTTGTTCCCTACAAATAAGGTGTTGAACAACTTGTATTCTTATCATTCTTGTGTTCTTGTCCTTGGCCGAGACTTGTCCAAGTTGACCTCTCGGGTTCTTCATGTTGTGTGGACTATTTTGGGATACTTTCTTGTGTTCCTTGGTTTTATTCGTATTATTTGGTATCAGAACAAGGCTTGATTTTATTCCAACAAAATCAATCTTGGGTTGTTATCTAGAAAATCAACACAAAATGAGAGTCAAAATCCAAAAATAAAAAATAATAAATAAATAAATAGTGTTGTCACGTTTTACCCTTTTGGCCGAGACTAGATCTACTAGACCTTGGTAATTTTTGTGTGTTTTGTTTGTTTCTAGTGTTAGATTCTTCTTCACTAATACTATTTGAGTCTAGATCTAAATTCTTGAGCTTGAAAAACGTGTTTTGTTTATGTTTGTTATTGAAGATTTGAGCTTGAAAATATATTGTTGAAGTTTGGAAGTCCAACTTGAACCTTAGAACTTCAAGATCCAAAAGTTGTGTTCTTGGTGTTCTTGGTGTTTTTCACCATCTTTATATCTTGTTGAAGAAAAATAGTTGTTTAATCTTAGAAAGTAAAGAAAGGGAGTGGTCTTGTTGTTAGTCTTGAAAAACTTTTTCCAACTACCCTTAAGACTTGTCCAACAAGTTTCCAAGTTTTAAGGTTTCTCAAAGACTTTTTCAACAACTTTCCATGTTTTAAGGTGAAGAAGTACTAGGGAAGTCAAGGGTGGGGACCAATCAAGACTTCTAAAACAAGTTGTCTTGCCAAACCTTTTTTTAATTTGAAAAGGCTCCAAACCTTGTTGTTTCCCTTGCAAAAACCAAAACTTCTCTTTTCCAAATTGAAATTGACCACTCCAAATCGAAAAAAATAATTTTTCAAAATCCGTAAACCAATCCAAGGTTGTCATGTCAGTATGTCCTTACAACACAAGATTTACAACCAATCAAGGACTGCCACGTCACCCAACTCGTTTAACTAACTTGTTTGTATTTTGTAGGTAACTTCTTGGCTACAATGGATCACAATTCTCCTATTGTTATCTTGGTCAGGATTGAAACTCTCAACCAAAGCATGGTAAAGGTACAAACGGAGGTGTTATCATTGGGTAAGAGGTTGGATTGCATGGAGAGTCAAAAGAACTCTCATTCTTCTACTCCTCGACACCATGTTTCCTCAAGTGGGAATGACCAAAATACTCCCACCACCATTGCCCCCGAAAATTTACCTCAAATGATTAATCCTCCAAAACCACCATAAAATGCCATAAGCCAAGCTCCTAATTACCCTTAAAATTGAGACCTAAGTGGACCACCTCCCCCATAATTTGATCAAGTCCAACAAGAAGAACTTGGAATCCAAAAGCCTCTACTAAAACCGACCTCTCCCATCTAAGCTCTACAACCGAAGCTCCACTTCACCAAATCAATCCTCTCAACCAAAGCTCCACTTTACCAAAACCGACACATCCATGTAGAAAAATATGGTAGAGAGGGATATGAAGGATATGGAGTTAACGATAATGCTTATATGATGGAAGAAGAGTTGAGAGAAAGACATAGGGATCAACAAAGAAGTCTCCACCAAAAGAAGAGATGGGAATTGAATTGGATGAGATTGAAGGCAAAGATTAACATGGAGAGAAAAGGGAAGCCGAGGTGCAAAATAAAGATGGTGGTGAAGATGTTAGGTCGCATGATAGTGTGTGTGACATGCCTAATTGGAAGAGATAAAGCCATGAATTTAAGGTCAAATTCCTCTCAAGATGGATAGGATGATACAGACATGATCATGAATGTGGACGAATATGAGTGTGTTGCATGCAACTGAGGGAGTGTGCAAGTTGAAGTGTGAAGAAGAGCCTTGGTGGGCACCAAGGCCGCCCCTAAAGCACACTCCATGGGCGCCATTATGAAGCCTTTTCATTAAAGGGTCTTTTGGTCATTTATCTTTTATTTGTATTTTACTATAAATAGAACATTGTAAGGTTTTAGTTCATTAGTTATTCAATATTGTTGAAAGAACACATCTCTTGAGAGAGGGTCTCTAGGCTAAAACTAGGATTTGAACAAGTGTGGATTCACTTGTGATTGTGTATTGCTAGGAAATATTGGTTCTTGAGTGATGGATTCCCTCTTGTGTCTTCGTAAGAGTGTGGTATTGCTATTGTAAGTCTTAGGGGTCCTTAGATTTGATACATCTTTGGTTTTTTAATCTTGTAATAGTGTATGTCTCACTACTATCTTTATATTTCATGTACTAGTTTTGTCTAGTGAAACTGTTAGTTGTTCTTATTCTTGTATCTTGTGTTGTTTGTTGTTGTTCTTCTTTCGTTGTGTTGTATTCTTGACAATCTCATTGTTAGTTTGGTTATTCGCTGCAAATAAGGTGTTGAACACCTTGTATTCTTATCATTCTTGTGTTCTTGTACTTGGCCGAGACTTGTCCAAGTTGAGCTCTCGGGTTCTTCATGTTGTATGGACTATTTTGAGCCACTTTCTTATGTTCCTTGGTTTTATTCATATCAATTTGTGAACTCAAAATTATATATGAGTTGTCTGAACTATCATTTGCACAGTATTTAATTTATAAAAGACATACGTTTCATGGAAAAGAAGTCAGTACTATGATACATGTGGCATATCATGTATGCATATAGTGACGCTTAAGGACGATACAAGTTTAGTCTTTACTTGCTATCGTGTGAAGCCCTGAAAATTATAAGTAATTTTTCACATTATACTCTCATAACTTTAATCAATTTCTTGAGATTCAATTTGGTGCTTGTTATCTTCGTATATTGTCAAGAGATCACATTTGATTCGAACTGGTGGGACATTTCTAGAAAAGTATATCACATTAAGATTAAGAAATTCTTGAGATGAGGAAGATCATTGAGTATTAGCACACTAGTGTGTTTTATGTTTGTCTGTAAGACAAGTATATAATGATGAACTCAAAATTAAAAAGAGATATCCTGATGAATTTGGATCTGATAAATGATCTAGGGTAGCTGCATACTATAATCTATTCTAAGTTTCATTAATTGAGATATTGTATGTTCCTAACAGTGAAATTCTTGAAGTATGTACTAGTCACACTGTCTAGGCATTAATTATGAATGTTACAGAATAGAAATGAGGGTTGACCCAC